>NC_092333.1:6632500-6932500 GCF_046630445.1 Rutidosis leptorrhynchoides
TTTTCGAAAAATCACTATTTGCTACAGTGAACACTATTTGCTACAGTAACACTATTTGCTACAGTGAATAATATGTCGATAAGCAAGACAACAAATGAGTGTGGGCTGGAAAGGTACCCCATGTGATCGCATGGGGAATGGCCTATAATGCCATGCGATCGCATGGCAGGGTTGTTGAGGCCAAGTACTATAAAGCTCGACGTTTTCTGGCCGAATTCATTCATCTGTTTCTCTCAATCTCTCTACACTATATATATATATATATATATATATATATATATATATATATATATATATTATTAATATTATTATTATTAATCGTATTATTATTAGTAGTAGTATTATTATTATTATTAAGTATTATACATAAAATACTACGACGAGGTTCTGCTCGCATGTTTTTAAAACGAGTTTTACGAGCAGGATAGAGCTAAAAAAATTATGAGTTATAGCTATGGAAGTTATGGGTATTACTTGGGGGTTATGATAATGAGTCAAAGTCAACCTAGCGTTTATCATTTCCGTTGCGTCTACGTACTTTCCTGCAATATTGAATCACAATATTGATACGTGAGCATTCATATTTTATCTTTTATAAATTTAATAGTGTATCCATGTCTTGTGCTCGAGTATATATGTTTATACATACTTGTATGCTTTAATTTTGTCGTTAGATAGTTTATGATGAATCACGAATTTGATACATATGTTATTGATATAAAGTATATGATATGCATGTCGTTGGAAAGCTGTCAAAAAATTAATAACTTTTCATTTAGAAATCGTGTGTTTTCGAGAAACGAATTAAAAGTTATGGTCAACTGAATTATGTTTAACGTTAATTGAAATTGTGTTTGAAACTGTAAATTAATATTTAAACAACTTGTCTATGAGATTGATAAATTGGATTTTTGGATACTACTAGTCGAGTAAATGAATTCTTATATAAGACACGTCTCGTTTTGTTGAACAATTGTCAAAGTTGACTGTCTTATCATGTTTTAAAGCTTTATAAACACTATAATCTGATTTTACAAGTATTGGAAAACTATGTAAAATGTTAAAATATATTCAATTGCCATGATCATTCAAATATAATATAACTCCTGAAATAAATAATGTTTTGAGTTTGATAAACTATAAATTCGTTCAACTATCAAGAATTATACTATGTTAATATAATAAACATGTATAGATTTAAAGATCATATTGGGCCATGTTGACTTTTTGAGATGACTTTTGTTAACTTTTACATGTCGGTCTCGAGCATTAGGATTGTGATACACTATGACCCGACTTAGCTTGTTAGACACGTATTGACCAACATATGTTCTCTTGATTGAGATCTACGGTTATTTTGCATTCCGAGTTTCGGTCAAATTTCGGTGAACGACCTTATGTGCTGCTAAGGTGAGTTTCATTTGCTCCCTTTTTAAATGATTTTGCAATATATATTTTTGGCCTGAGAATACATGCACTTTATTTTAAACGCAATGGATACAAGTACATACTAAATTCTACACCGAGTTTGAACCGAAAATCTCTTAGCTTTGGTAACTAGTAACTGCCAATTATAAGTAGGGATGGCAATGGATCGGATATGGATCGGGTGAGGCCGTATCCATATCCATATCCATATCCATTTACTTTTTTTACTTTTCATCCATCCATATCCATATCCATATCCATATCCGTCGGATGAATCGGGTTAATGGATAATTATCCATATCCGTTTAAATTTATTTTATTTTTAACAATTATAAGCTGTGGTTCACTATATACGATCAAAAGTAATATTTTTAATAGTTTATGCGACTGAAAGCCACATTTTACTAATCTATATAACAAATATTCAATAGATAACTCATTAAATGTGTAAAGATATCGACATGTAAATTGCTTACTTTTAGTTACATGGAATCACAATTGAACCACCAAAGTACGATAGATACATTTGATTATTTAAACAAAACAAAATATAAGAAGAAAGTTATATTTTTAGAGAAAATATAAAGAAAGATGAATATGAATATAATTAATGAAATATCACTACATAAATGATACTAATTTGAGTGATAAATTTATATATTTAGTTATTTCGGGTGAAAGCGGGTTCATCCATGGATGAAATTTTTTCATCCACACCCATATCCATATCCATTTAGATCGTCCATATCCACGAATAATGGGGTGGATCGGATGGATATCCACTGGATCGGGTATCCATTGTTATCCCTAGTTATAAGAACTGGTGGGCGCGAGTAGTTATATATGGATCCATAGGACTTGACATCCCCGTCTGTTCCAGGTATAGAAACCCTAGCCTGAACTATAAAACAGACGTATGCTATTTGAGTTTAGTACATGTTGGTTGGTGTGTATTGTACATGTTGGTTGCATGTATGTTAAAACAGGGGTACTTATTATATAGACGTTAAAGTTTAGTTACCAGAGTGCTCAATCTTGTAGAATATTTTGATAAACGTTTCTGGATGAAACAACTGAAATCTTGTGATACACCTTTATATACAGATTATGTGCAACATTAAAACTATTAACTCCCCAACCTTTATGTTGACACTTTTAAGCATGTTTATTCTCAGGTTCCTAGAAGTCTTCCGCTGTTTGCTTATATGTGATACAAGCTATGTGCATGGAGTCATACATGCTTTATTCGAGAAAACGTTGCATTCACAAAATCATCACCATGTATCTTATTTTGACTGCATTATCAACTGATGTAGTATTGTAAACTATTAATTACGGTGATTGTCTATATGTAGAAATCATCAAACGTAAAAAATCTTGGAATTTGATATTCAATTATGGTGTGTCTTTTCAAAATAATGCAATGTTTACAAAACGTATCATGTAGAGGTCAGTACCTCACATTGAAATCAATGACGGGTGTATTCGTCCAAAGGGATTTGGACGGGTCATCACAGTTGGTATCAGAGCTTGAGGTCATAGGGAACCAGAATTTGCATTAGTGTGTTTAACTGGTAATTGTTAGGATGCATTAGTGAGTCTGCACTATGACCGTATTTGTTTTTACCGATTTTTGCTTATCATTTCTTGTCGAAAATTACCTGTCTATCATCATAAGTCTAAACGCGTTTTACTGCATTGATTGCATAGATAGTGTATAGACAAAATTCATATCTTGGCATATCTATTACAGTAAACTTTGCCTGACATCTTCCGTAAAATCCTCCGTAACTTATGAGATTCTGGTATTATAAATACATATGTAAACTATGTATTGAGAAATACCAAATTAGTCCTATAATCTATTTCATTCCAAAAATCTTTTCCTTGATTATACAAAATGGATCCTGTATCTAGTTCAAATTCCTTAGATTCCGACAGCTATTCCGATATGGATTTCCACTCGAGCTCCGAAAGCAGTGTGACCGGAATGGATCAACCAATTAGTCATCATCTATTCTGGATGAATTGGGGATGGGTTTGTAGCTTACTTAATCATTAGAGATAAGAAGAATGTGATCCCTTCCATCCACCACATTGCCCTCTTGGCGAAGAACCTGTTCGTAATACCATTTTCTCTCTCATCTCCAGAGTATCTCGTTATGATTATATACTCTCTCAAATTCTGGATCTTATTCATCCGCTCATCCGAACCGACAATCACCCCTGTATAATAGAAGAATTCAACGAGCTTCGCGCTCGGGTAGTGACTTTAGAGAATATGGTGCAAAGGATACAAGCACCAGCAGCATCACCGGCATCAACAGTACCACCATCATCAACACCAACAGTATCATTACCACCAACAACAACAACATCCGCATCCCACACCTCAACATCACAATCTGTACCTCGAGCATCAATGTCATACTCACCATAGATACCAAGGAGTACCAACAACAATAACCGATGAAGTATTGATTCATAACTTCATTGGAGAAATATTCTGCGGCGATTATGTAATCTCTAAAGTCTTAGAGATTATCTATTCCAGCCGTAACCGTAAATCAGATGAGTGGACCGAAACGATAGAAGGAAGAGTAGAAACCCTGATTGGAATGGTGCACGATTTACAAGCTAGACTTGTTTTATCAGCAGCATCAACAGTACCGTCAGTATCACCAACATCGGCAAAACCTGTAGCACTACAAGTTCTGCCAATTTCATAATCACCAACATCATCGCAAATCAACAACGCGTATATTGTATCAATGAGTTACGATTATTAACTCATTTCCCCTGAAGAAATTATATGAATATTTAATATATATGAATTTTGAAATCAAAATAAATCTTTTTGTACCAAGCTATTACATGTGAATCATAACTGATAGGTACTACTCGGTTAGTTCATATTACTAATATGCAATGATGTACATCCTTAATTAACGACATAACCATCGTTAACTACAATCTCTGTTTCAAATTCAATGAATTCCTTTTCATAATAAACTAAGTGTATTATTCAATTACACGTTTGATTTTACACTTTCATTTTCGATGTACTCGAAACTTTCTAGAAAACATCATTCGTACCTTGCGAAGTTAGCAAGAGTTCCATAAGCACCAACATGATTCACTGAGGAAATATCAATAAAACTGAATAACGAAGTATTGATTACATTAGTGAAATACTCTGCAAAGATTATTAAATCTTTAATGTTTTAGAGATTATTCATTTCTAATCCAGCCGAAAATCAAATGAGCTTAATATGATATTAACTCATAAAATCTGTATTACATCTGAAGAAAATATACATACTTATATTTTCATAAAGACTGTACTAAAATTCTCTGGTAAAAAATATTACTTGTGATACTTTTAACGGGTAGGTAATACCCAAAAGATATATAAATTCACAATTAATATGTTACATTGTTCGATTTTGATTCAGCAAATCATCAACTATACTCACTACTTTCACAACGATATACATTCTTTCCTAGAAATCAAAACAACCATTCGCATTCAAATTTGATTACATATTCTGATTTTGAAAATCAGAATCCAAGCTAAGATTTAATAAAAAACATCACTCTTAGATTCTTACATCTTTCAAAGCTATACTTTGACTTCAAAACTGTGCTAGAACATCACTTTTATTCATAAAACCCAGAAAAATATTTGTATCATTCAAAATTCTAGAACATCATATGTATCTTGACAGTTACAATCTTCATGCAAACCCTTCAAACTTTTGAAAACACCTCGGATTGATAACCGACGATTCGGTTATGATAACTTTGGATGCTGATGAAGCAGCAAAAACTGTAAACGACCTTAACAGCCAAAAGTTTGATGATAAAGAATAGTGTGTTGGCAAAACTCAGAAAAAGAGAAGGTTTGGAACTGGAAAACGGATTGAGCAAACCATGAAGGATGATGTAGACAATTCACAAAGACTAAACCTGCCTTCAAAGAATCCAACTGATTCAGTATCTGCAGAAGTCATTATTGAATACCTTGCTCCTGACTCTAAACCTTTACGGACAAATCTTCTTTATCATCTTTCGATATTAAAAATTCTAAGATATCATCGTATCTTTCATTATAATTATTCTCGATATTTCTGAAGATATTTTCATAACTATCCTTATCTGAAATCATTTATCTCCTCGTGCTATCTGTGTTACATCATAAAGGAAACTATTTTAGTTTCAAGATTCTAAAATATTCGAATTAAAATTTGAATGTTTTTGAAGTAATGTTGGGAACTGAAACATGAGTTAGTATAATATAATAACACTTGATCAACGTGATTATATTACAGTAAGTCATGCTGAGTTTCTAATGGAGCGTGATAAAGGTTCACAGATCATACCCTCATCATGAACCATATTACATAACTCTTTCATTCTATTTAACCTCTAAACTATCAAGAAAATATTTTCTTAATGATTCAGTCTTTTCCGAGGTATTCTGGTAATTTGACAAACCAAGACTGTACCATTACAATTTCCTTCTTAGAACATTAACTATGTTCATTCCGAAATTCATATTTGCGAATTATGGACCATTACATGCGGTGTTTAATGGATAGAAGAGAAAACAGAGCATGAAGCTCCGAAATAGAAATGGGGGTATAAATCGCAGCAAATAGGAAAGAGCATTAACTGTGGATGTCGATGATTATAGAAAGACAGAAGCAGGGACTCTGAAAAATAAGGAAATATATAAAGCCCGACGACAACACATAAATTACAAACCGTGTATATCAATAAGTATTGCAACGTAAAGATACGGGAGAACTAAAAATACTATAAATCCAAGAGTATAGTAAAAGTGAATAGATTCCTCCGGCGGCAGATGAAAAAGAAGAATGATAGATATGAAAGTTAGGAGTATATCAAGAATCAGAACTGGATGAAGCATATTAACGAATACTTTAAAGTATGAGGTGAGGGAGGAAGAATAGAAGGTGAGCTGTGAAAATAAAGAAACAAATGGAGTGGATTTTTAGCGAAAAATCTGACAGAGCAATCGTGACAGGTTATCGCATTTAATCAAAGAAGATCCTAATTTCCTTAATTATCGAAGAATCAAATCTTATTACGAAGATTTTCTCTAAATCCCTTGAACTCTGAAAATCAATCTTATCTATGTCAAAAGATATGACGAATCTACATTTATTCATTTCAATCTTTTGTGATAACTTCACTCGTACTCTTCACAAAATCAAATTGTTTTATCTATATTACTCAATGATGATAAAACTCTAATTTTCAGCTCGTATGCGTCATGAAAACATACTTATTGTCAGCCATGACCATCCCAATCAAATTTCGGGACGAAATTTCTTTAACGGGTAGGTACTGTGACAACTCGAAAATTTTCGACCAAATTTAAAACTTAATCTTTATATAATTTCGACAAGATAAGCAAAGTCTGTAATATTGATTCTCAAAATTTTTGAACTAATGTTATATATTCAGTTAACCTTTGGTTATTGATCGACGATTCACGTACCTCTATTTGTGTATATATATATATATATATATATATATATATATATATATATATATATATATATATATATATATATATATATATATATATATATACGTATACAATAAGTTAGAATATTAATTATTAAAATTAATTATAAATAACTTGCAATGTGTATTTAAAAACTGATTTATGTATATTAAATAAAGATATATACATATATATAATTTCAAGTTATTTAGTAAACGATAGTAACATTCGTTTATTGATTCGATTGATATTTAGATAAGTTAACTAAAACGTTTAAGATGAATAAGTAAAACACTAATTTGCTACAGTATTTTTGAATTGCTACAGTACCCGAAAAGCTACAGTGTTTTCGAAAACCACTATTTGCTACAGTAAAAATCATTTTGCTACAATGTTTTCAAAAAATCACTATTTACTACAGTAAAAACGACTTTGCTGCAGTAAAATACTATTTGCTACAGTAAAACGACTTTGCTACAGTAAACACTATTTGCTACAGTGAACACTATTTGATACAGTAAAACACTATTTGCTACAGTGAATAATATGTCGACAAGCAAGAAAACAAACGAGTGCGGGCTGGAAAGGTACCACATACGATCGCATGGGGAATGGCCTATAATGCCATGCGATCGCATGGCAGGGTTGTTGAGTCCAAGTACTATAAAGCTCGATGTTTTCTGGCCGAATTCATTCATCTGTTTCTCTCAATCTCTCTACACTATATATATATATATATATATATATATATATATATATATATATATATATATATATATATATATATATATATATATATATATATTATTAATATTAATATTATTATTATTAATCGTATTATTATTATTAGTAGTAGTATTATTATTATTAAGTATTATACATAAAATACTACGACGAGGTTCTGCTCGCATGTTTTTAAAACGAGTTTTACGAGCGGGATAGAGCTAAAGAAATTATGAGTTATAGCTATGGAAGTTATGGGTATTACTTGGGGGTTATGATCATGAGTCAAAGGTCAACCTAGTGTTTATCATTTCTGTTGCGTCTACGTACTTTCCTGCAATATTGAATCACAATATTGATACGTGAGCATTCATATTTTATCTTTTATAAATGTAATAGTGTATCCATGTCTAGTGCTCAAGTATATACGTTTATGCATACTTGTATGCTTTAATTTTGTCGTTAGATAGTTTATGATGAATCACGAATTTGATACATATGTTACTGATATAAAGTATATGATATGCATGTCGTTGGAAAGCTGTCGAAAAATTAATAACTTTTCATTTAGAAATCGTGTGTTTTCGAGAAACGGATTAAAAGTTATGGTCAACTGAATTATGTTTAACGTTAATTGAAATTGTGTTTGAAACTGTAAATTAATATTTAAACAACTTGTCTATGAGATTGATAAATTAGATTTTTGGATACTACTAATCGAGTAAATGTATTCTTATATAATACACGTCTCGTTTTGTTGAACAATTGTCAAAGTTGACTGTCTTATCATGTTCTAAAGCTTTATAAACACTATAATCTGATTTTACATGTATTGGAAAACTATGTGAAATGTTAAAATATATTCAATTGCCATGATCATTCAAATATAATATAACTCCTGAAATAAATAATGTTTTGAGTTTGATAAACTATAAATTCGTTCAACTATCAAGAATTATACTATGTTAATATAATAAACATGTATAGATTTAAAGATCATATTGGGTCATGTTGACTTTTTGAGATGACTTTTGTTAACTTTTACATGTCGGTCTCGAGCATTAGGATTGTGATACACTATGACCCGACCTAGCTTGTTAGACATGTATTGACCAACATATGTTCTCTAGGTTGAGATCTACGGTTATTTTGCATTCCGAGTTTCAGTCACATTTCGGTGAATGACCTTATGTGCTGCTAAGGTGAGTTTCATTTGCTCCCTTTTTAAATGCTTTTGCAATATATATTTTTGGGCTGAGAATACATGCACTTTATTTTAAACGCAATGGATACAAGTACATACTAAATTCTACACCGAGTTTGTACCGAAAATCCCTTAGCTTTGGTAACTAGTAACTGTCAGTTATAAGAACTGGTGGGCGCGAGTAGTTATATATGGATCCATAGGGCTTGACATCCCCGTCTGTTCCAGGTATAGAAACCCTAGCCTGAACTATAAAACGGACGTATGCTATTTGAGTTTAGTACATGTTGGTTGGCGTGTATTGTACATATTGGTTGCATGTATGTTAAAACAGGGGTACTTATTATATAGACGTTAAAGTTTAGTTACCAGGGTGCTCAATCTTGTAGAATATTTTGATAAACGTTTCTGGATGAAACAACTGAAATCTTGTGATCCACATTTATATACAGATTATGCGCAACATTAAAACTATGAACTCCCCAACCTTTGTGTTGACACTTTTAAACATATTTATTCTCAGGTTCCTAGAAGTCTTCCGCTGTTTGCTTATATGTGATACAAGCTATGTGCATGGAGTCATACATGCTTTATTCGAGAAAACGTTACATTCACAAAATCATCACCATGTATCTTATTTTGACTGCATTATCAACGGATGTAGTATTGTAAACTATTAATTACGGTGATTGTCTATATGTAGAAATCATCAAACGTCAAAAATCTTGGAATTTGATATTCAATTATGGTGTGCCTTTTCAAAATAATGCAATGTTTACAAAACGTATCATGTAGAGGTCAGTACCTCACATTGAAATCAATGATGGGTGTATTCGTCCAAAGGGATTTGGACGGGTCATCACACAAGGCCATCCGACGGGCGGTCCAACCACATTTGCTAGTATTGGTGCCGTTGGAAGGGAGCTCCAACCACGGACCAATACTAGTGGTCTAAGGTGGTCGTTAAAACAAGTATCGAGTCGCATTTGAAATCTCGCCTAATGTTTTGTTATACTAAAAGCCGCCTAATAACATAATTTGATTAGAAACAAGTATTCGGGTCGGTCCGCTACGCTGGGCCCAAAATCGCTAGCCGAAAAAAAAATAATAATAAAATTCACCCCCTGCAAGAATCGAACCTTTACCGATCTGGAAACAATAAAGGTAACCAAGCCACCCAACCACTTATGTGTTTGTGTTATTATGTTAGATTTAATGATATTTATATATTAAAAAACGTCTCTATCAAAAAGGCTACTATATGTAAAGATGGAGGGTTGTAGTTGAAAAAATTGCATTTAAGTTTCAAATGAATAGTTCCTTTTTTTTGTCTTGTTGTGTTTTTCAAATGAATATATATATAATAGTCTCCCCATACCCTACACATGTGGGATTGGATTTTGTTGTTGTTGTTGTTGTAGTATATATATAATAGTCAACTAAACATGTTCCCACGAGTTTCATTTTGACACAAAAAAAAAAAGTCAACTACTTCATCTTTCATCCAGAGCCGTCCTATCAATTCTTATCAATTTTAATTCTATTAGCCATACATAAGAATTTGTGTTGCAAGACAAATGCAAACATGTGATGATGGTGAAACATAGACTTACATTACATCCATGCTATAACAAATTATAGGCCCTTATGAATTATGGATTAAATGAAAGTGCACACTTTGCTCGTGCCAAAATCCTGCTTTGCTTTCATCTACAAATCAATTCAACACCACCATGAGTCCATGACACAACCATGACATCACCATCCAAACTTATTCTACAACTAACACCATTTGAATAATGCAACAATCAAAGTTCTTTTGTTTTAATATATATTGGCCGTTATAAAAAATAATAATGTAGAAGATATGAAGCAATAAACAATTTGAGAAGAATTCCTTCTCCTTTCTAACTGTCTATAAATTGATGGTTTACGTCTAGGCAAATATCACATACATATATACATATACTTGCTTATAAAACAACTAGTTTTCTCAAGTAAAAGCAATGGCTAAAGTGTCGATTATGCAGATACTAATGGCGTTTGTTGCATCAACAATGCTCCTTCAAGTAGCTTTCGCGGTGGATCACACTGTCGGATCTCCAGGAGGAAGTTGGGACTTGTCTACTAATTTTGGGGTATGGGCTTCTAATCAAACATTTTCAGTTGGCGACAATTTAGGTACCAAATTTATACCAAATATAACAATTTAGTCTTGCACACAAACTTTTATTATTCTAATGGTATAGGCATTATCATAATCTCTAACAGTTGTCTTTAAATGTTGCAGTTTTTCAGTATACACCTACTCATGACGTTCTTGAAGTAACCAAGGCAAACTACGATTCTTGTGGAACCAGCGGCCCTCTTTCAACGGCCACCTCTAGCCCTACAACAATCCCACTTACGGCTGCAGGAAAACGGTATTTTATCTGTGGCACAGCTGGACATTGTAACCGAGGTCAGAAGGTTGAAATTGATGTCGTATCAAAAGCATCTGGCCCACCTTCAACCCCCGCTCCTTCATCCCCAACTCCAACCACAAACGGGCCAACAACGAGTTCACCACCTCCACCCCCTTCATCGGCTATAAACCTAAAGACCACTGCTGGTTCTACACTCGGTTTTGGGCTCCTTGTGGTGATGTCGTTATAACTTTAAAAAGTTCTTCTTTTTTTTTTTTTTAAACGCATCGAGGCTTTTTGTTTGTCTGAATTCTATGAGTTTTAATTATCTCGCTACAACAATGTATCCTCTGCTTGATTTGTTCGTTTGTAACATATTCATCTATTTTTAAATAAAACGGGATTATTGATGCATGAAATATGAAGACAAATGATATTAATAGAGGTACTAAAAAAAAAAAAAAAAAGAATTACCTAATTACCCCCGAATTTGTGGTTAATTACAAAAATACCATCGTGAACAGTTAGCAAAACTCATGGCTATGAGTGGTATATAGTTATAACAGAGGTAATTTGTTTCAAAAAGGTTGTGAAATTGCCAGGTTGACTAACAGTTTGTAAGTAATCTACCTAGTAATGTATTTCAATCAGTTAGAGGTGGGAAAATGGGCGGGATGAGATTTAGTCTGTAACATTTTTTTATCAAATTATTTGGAATAGTTGATAGTTAATGCGTCGTTAAATATGCTTTTAAATTTGTTATTAAAGAAGTGAGCAGATATGCTTTCGCCAATTATCAACCCAACTTATCTGTTCGACCCGTCTCCCATAATAATTTAACTCGGCCTGTTAAATATAAATCATAACCAAATCACAGAACTTAGCGGATATGCTATGGCCGAATATCAACCCAACTTATCTGTTAGACCCATTTCCCTTTATAATTCAACTTGGCCTGTTGAATATGAATCATAACAAAATTACCTCAAATACAAGTAAATGGGTCGAAATAGCCCGACCTGGGAAACTAGCTGACTAGTGACTTCAAATTATTATTTATTACGGAGCATCATTTATCACACTACATACAGAGGGTGATTTGGATTTATATTACATCAATGTGTCAGGAAAGGCGAAATGATTCTCCAATTTGTAAAGATTAATATTTCACAAACTACTTCAAGCCCCACAGAATCAAGAACGATAACTGAGGTTATTATACAATCACACAATTGAAGGAGGAAGAAAACAAAACGCACCATAAGATAAGACTCCCATTATTATGCAACTGGAGGCCTAAGGACGTGATCCTGTGACGTGTCAACCACAGAAGACGGCATGAATTGCCACATGGCAACGCCAGGGTAACCGACAAATGGCATCAACTTGTTTCCAGCAGTTTGTTCTTGTGCAGCAAATGCAGCTCGCATTGCAGTGGGATGTGCGAGATAGCTTGGTTGAACGTTGATGGTTTTGACTTTTAGTTCCATCTTTTCTTTCTCGATTTTTAGAATCTGCTTCTCTTCACGTAGTTCGTTCTTCTCAGCCTATCAATCAAGTACATAATTCTTGGTTAAATATCTAAATATGTGCCAAACGCCCAAACTTCAGTTTAACTTTTTATTCTATGTATATAGGTTATAAATCTTTTATTATATGTATCAAAAGTTCAATTATTGGTGTTTATTGTATCAGACCTTTAATTCCTTAATCTTCTCCTGCAAATCGACATTTCTTTCATTGAGCCTCTCTGTTTCACTTCGTAGCTGCATTATCATTCGAATAGCATCGCTCAGAATAGCAGTTTTATCTGTTTTTGGAGGTCTCCCATGCTCCAGAATCGAGCACAATTCCAAGAACCTTCAAAATGATTTTCAAATAATAATGTCAAAGTTCAACATTATAAGTCGAGGTATGTGTGTAAAGACTAAAGAGTAATAAATACATGCCTATCAGTCATCCTATCTCTACGCAATTTCTCACGGCCAGCTTTGGACCCACATGCATTGATAGTTTCAGACTTCAACCTACAAGTTTATACTGTACATGTGTTAATTGGCATTACAGGTGACAAGATGGGCGGTTTGGATAACTGGTCGAAACGGATACTTCTGTACCAGATGAAATGTGTCCGGGTCATTTTTAAATTTCCAAACTTGTATAACTTATGAACCCATATATAGTAGTAGGTTATATGTATTATAAATACACTTTTGGCCACTTTCGCCCCATCTGACCCATTTTTGATGAAGTTACGATTATAGTCTATTTGAGATGAAACACAACCCAAATCGACCTACCCATGAGCAAATGGGCCGAGATTGTCACCTTATTTGGATAGATGCTTATGAATTCATGTATAACAACAAATCCCCAAATAAAGTTTTCAAGAACTTATCGACAGTAACGAGCTTTCTAAAGCAGGAAGAAAAAAACGAAGAGATGTTTACCGTTTCCTTGATCCTTGTTCCTTAAGGCCCTCAAAATCGATAAACGAGCTTTCAATCTCACTACTGTCGAAACAACAATCAAGCAATGAGCCCCAAACAAAAAACGTTTTTGGCTCACTATGGCACAAGCACAACTACTAAACACAATAATAGTAATTAATATTAATTCTTAAAAATAAAAAAACATAAAAAGCCAAAAGTTAAAAATCTCAATCTCAATTGGTACAATTGCACAATGAAAAGTTGACCATTCAATCATAGTACCTGTTACAAGTCTTACAGTGGCGGAACATTGTGGAGACGGGGCGGGGCACCCGCCCCAGCTGGATTTTTTTTTTTAAAAAATTTACACTAAAAAAATAAAAAATTTACTAAAAAATAAGGTTTTTTTTAGTGTTCGCCCCAGCTGTCATTGAAAAATTTAATAAAATTTTAAACCCGCCCCATTTGTGGTCGGGTTCAAGTTCCGCCATTGAAGTCTTGGTGTCTAAGTTCCACATCATTATAGTTTAAACTTTCACTATTTAAAGCATGGTTTAAATTTTTTAACACTTTCAATACTGCAAATACGACAGTCTCCTAATAATCGTCCAAAACATATTCCCTGAATCACTATTCTACAATTAATCAAGGTTCAAGAACTTGTCTGTCTTTTTTTCGTTACTAGAAACCATCACATGTTGCAAATTTTTGTCATGCTTTTGTGTAATTTTCTTTTCCGTGAAACTATAGCCACTGCAGCAAGAAGTAAAACTAGGCGTGTTTGTTTACATGTAAAATTGTTTTGGTATCTCATATGTGAGGTTAATAGCATTTAAGTTAGGCGCATGTAAACCAAAGAACGTACACAATTACTTAACTTTAATAACCACCGAGACTTTGGCTGGTATCTAGGAGGAGAACTTAGTGAAATCCCTGCGGGGTCTCGGGTTCGAATTTTAGGGGAGGCTGGACTTTGTGAAATTTCCTGCAGAGTCCCGGGTTCGAAACTTCGAATCCTAGGGGAGGCTGGACTTTGTGGAATTCTTGCGGGTCCCGGGTTCGAATCCTAGAAGAGGCTGGACTTTGTGGAATTACATGTGGGTCCCTGGTCCGAATCCCACTGGGGTTTTTCCCTACCCTGTTGCCTACTTGGACGGATGGGTTTCCTCTGGAGCGTGCATAGCGTGGCAAATGATCGCAAAGGGGGTTAATACCCCTCTGGTTGATGCCGAAACAGCATTAAAAAAATAATAATAATAACTTAACTTAAATAGTTATTCTATTTTCTTTGATAACTATTATGAATTCTGATAAACATTTCAAACTTTTCTTTCTTTCTTTTTCATTTCAGATGAATTAGCTGCTGCAGCTGTTGACCTTTTACAGTAGTTAGTTAGCCTAATAATAATCAGTTGGCATAATAATAACATTAATTAATTAATATTTTTTTAATGAAAAACGGAATCAAAAGTAATTAACCTCACAGCAGGTATTGATACCGAGCAGGTGAGACCAGGTGGCGATGGGCACGTAAAACCTCCGGCAGACGGCGGCACTGGACCAGTGAAGTGAGCGGTGGGGATATCTTCAACTAATCCAAAATCAAACAGCCAATTTGGGTTTTCGTCCATTTCATCAATTTCCATCTTATTATGATTATTATTGGTACTAAAAAAAAAAAAAAGAACAATAGAAGTTTAATTTGTGTGATTTCTGATACAAATGGAACCTAATCGAAATATTAAGAAAAGATGAATTAATAATTAATAATTGTATATAAAATGTATGTTTGATGATGGAAGAACAGTAGTATATTGTAGATAGAATCATCTAAACAGTGTTAATTTTTACTCGTAAAATTTTTGGTTTTTGTCAGTATCAAAGTAAACGGTCTCTGTGTGACGTGTAATGTGACAAGAAGAGAATCATTTCCTTTTTTTTAGGTCATGTCCACTTTAAATATTTTACTTATGAGATTATTTAGCTATTATCTCTGGAGTTAAGTGCACATTTGCACCGTAAGGTTTTATAAGTACGGCTGCAATTCATTTTTTGTTGCTTTAGTCCTCAAGATTTATGTCCATCAGGAAGGATGCCATATATTAAAATGTCAATCGATTAGGTTTGAGTAAAATCGTTGAACGTGGACGTTACTATGTTACATATTTAATGGGTAATGATCTTTATAGGCTACTTAATTATGACAAACGGAATAATTGATCACATAAACATCGCTCGCATGTTAAGCACATGAGTGCACTTAACGACATTTGACTAATGATCGTTAATAAATTTGAGGATATCGTTAATAAATATGATGATATTACCTCAATTGCAAAAAAATTCAAATCATAATCCTTTTCGAGAAAAAAATGAAACACGTTGTCGCTTTAAGGCAACTGGAAAACCATTATTACTTTTATTGTCAAATTGTGTATTTTATATTACATTTTCAGGCCATTTACCGTTTAATTATAATGATCTAAACCGCATATTTCAAAACGCAAATTAAACACCTCCGTAATCATATATGTAAGTATTCTTTCATTTACCTTTTAACCCTCTAAATTTTTGTCTCCTAATTTAACCTTCATGTTTTAATTTTCTCCCTTCAAAATTTGATGCTTAAATCTATAAAGTTGATAATCTTAATGGGACATGATTAGTGTGTAGAGTACTTATCAGAACCATAAGATTCTTATGATATGTAGAATAATAATGTAAATATCGTACGTTCTTTTGTATTACTGATTTAATATTTATAACGATAACGATTACATTGAACTAGACATATAATTTAACTCTAATGGACCGAGTATATCTACAGGTCAAATCATAATATTCTAATACTACATTCTAATAACGATTACATTGAACTAGACATATAATTTAACTCTAATGGACCGAGTATATCTACAGGTCAAATCATAATATTCTAATACTACATTCTAATAGTATTTAACTTTCATTCAAAATTTATTTTGTTATTTCTTTGTGCATTAAACTTTATCTAAAAATATAAGAAGTCCATATAAAAAAAATATATATATATATAAGTTGTGATCATATGTGATTATACATCAAATTAGTAATCAAATGTGACTAAAGATAAGATATAAGATATGAATTACAAATCATTAACTATAATAATTTTTGATCAGTAATTTGGGATCATTCACGGGGTTCTTACCCGAACCATTTGGAACAACACTAGAACCGGACCGAACCGAACCACATCTTTATGGTCTGGTCCTCGATTCCTATTTTCATAAAAATTTAGGTTTCGATCCGGTCCGGGTATTGTCTACTATCTACAAAGTGTTAATAAAAATTTAGTCTTTTTACTTGTCGTGTAATTTAGGACATGCTATCTTATTTGGAAATATAGAAACTACAAAGTGTTCAACGGCGATTCGTGGTCTACCTCAAAAACCATATGCAAAATTCAAGTTAAAGCGTTTGAGTGGATTGGTAATCGTTCGAAAAAGATTCATAAGGATTGGCTTCAATGGTTACTAAATCCCACTGACTTAGGGACACCGGATAGTAACAATTTGGATTGGTTAAAGAGCTTCTTCATGCCTTCAAGTCGAGTTCCTTAATCTTCGTTAGGATACAAACTGTATACATTGTTTATAGTCTCTATATTGCCTGTGTATCCTAGCTTTCATCGCGAGTAGATAGTAGTTTCCTTGTACTTATACATAACGTGGATACTCTCTTTACATATATATTTAGTACTATAATATCATTATTGCCTTTTCAAAAAAAAAAAAAAAAAAAAAAAAAAAAAAACAAGCCATACATATGAACATTATTAAACCAAACCAAACGAGTATTTCTACGAACTCTTTCCAACATATAAAATAATTACTCACACATTTTTATTTGAAAGATTAATATGAACAATGAGAATTAAACTTTTATAACCCGAATCTTCAATAATGTATAATATAAGTGAGAATGCATGTGAATGACCTTAAAACAGTACTCACTCCGTCCCATATTTATTGTCACCGGACAAAAAACACACGGTTTTAGAAAATCCCACTAACTTTATTTCTCCACCAATAAAATATCTTCTCTCTTCAGATCCGAAATATCTTCTTTCTTTTCTCTCCAGATCCGAAATATCTTTTTTCTTTTCTCTCCATGAAAGTGGACAATTAATATAGGGACATACCACCATTGTAAAGCATGTGATATGATAGATTAGATAGGTAGAACTAATGAGATTTTATTCTGATTAACTTATTCAAAAAAAGCGAACATTTTCACACAAATGTACGTGATTTAACTAAATATTACGGAGTATGATATTGTTATGGCCGAACAATCACGCATACAATCAAAAATACAGATCAAGAATTAAATCAATATTTTCCAAGTGGAATTACTCGAACTAAATTAATAATCAATTTACACGTGGATCAATAAGGAAAAAGAGTGATTCTATTAAAATATTAACAGCTACTCCCTCCGTTACTAAATTAATTGTCCATTTCCATAAATAGAAAGAAAAAAGATATTTCATTAGATATTTTATTGGTGGAGAAATGAAGTTAGTGGAATTTCCTAAAACTGTATGTTTTTTGTCTGGTTACAATAAGACGGAGGAGTACTATCATTAATAAATCCATCCATTCCTCCACCGTTAAAATTAAAACAAATGAAAAAATAAATAAATAATTTTTCAATAACAGATCACACTATGAAGAATTCACTGGACCTGGGGTCACCGGAACCTGACTCGGCGAATTCAACACCGGCGGAGGAGCTACTACAACCACCGGTGGCGGAGGAGCTACCACAACCACTGGTGGCGGTGGCGGAGCTGTCGTAACTACAGATATCGGCGGAGGCGGACTTTGACTATCACTTAAATCCGGCGGCGGAGGTGATGCGAGAGACGCGACGGCTGGAGGCGGCGGTGATGGATTCGAATTTGAACCAGACGACGGCGGCCGCCGCGACGGAGATAGAGACGGCGGAGGCGGCGGATTAAATGTGAAGCCGGGAGCGGACGGAATAGTAAATTCCGGTAACGGCGGCGGAGATGGTGGAGGAAAGATATCGGATTGATAACATGAGTCGCCGGAGCATTGATGCGATGTAGGGTGTACGGTACGGTGGAAAATGCCGAATACGAGGATTAAGGTAGTGATTAGTAAAACTGTAATCAGGAAGATGAAGATTTTGGTTGCTTTACCGACGTAACACATTATTTAATTTGGTGTATAGTAATAAAGTCCAGAGATGAAAATGGCGGATTTTGTGCAAGTGAATGATTTTGGTGTGTAGTGAAGGGTGGAAGTTTTGATGGATGTCGAGTTTTTGTTGGTTGGTGAAATGGCAGGAAAGAGAGTTTGCACGTGTTTGTTTTTACTCAGTTTTACGTTAACTGTAAATCTGTAATCACTGTCAAAAGTATATTTAGGACTTCATATCGTATTTGATAGAAAAACGATATTTAAATCTAAACTCGTAAATTGGTAAACATATGAAAAAAAATAATAATAAATAAATAGCATAAAGATAAAGGTTTTAACCCTTTTCCGAAGTTCTGTCCTTACGGTAATTCCGTCTTTGCGAGTTTTGCTCTCGAAGTGCACTAACTGACTTCTGTCCGATGGTTGGATTGAAGACCATAAAAAGATTCGTTTATCATCTGTCGCATAAGGCTTTTAGAGAGATCCCTCTCATGGAAGTGTAACACCCCACTGCGATAAATTCGCCCCCGGAAATTCAAAAAGGCAGGCAAATAAAATTGAAAACCAGTGTAGGTGTCAGCCATCTCAAAAATGTGATTTTCATAACGTCCCTTATGAATGTCTTTTTCTAAAGTTAGTAACATTTTATTGTGAGACATGTCAACGTTCGTTTCTTATTTTTCTTTTTTCTTTTCGAGAAAATGTTAGTTATAAAATTTTCAATTTTTTGCCAAGAAAATAAAATAAATAGGACTATAAATGCGTCGAGCTACCCGTGAGCTACTCATGTTCGGCTCGCTAAAAGCTCGATTCCCGTGAGAACTACTTCAAAAAACATCAATTTACCATGGTTGACAAAGTCAACACACGCGGGCAACGACATCGAGTCCACCCGAATAGACTCGACTACGGGAGAGGCATGAATACAATAGCGGAACGGCAACCAAACAATACAAATTACGACGTCAAACCATTAGAGACCCGGCTATCATCGCCGAATTTTCAGAGGACATTAATAAACCCGCATCCACCGGAAGCCGAAAACTAGAAGCCGGTTCCCGCCAGCTGCCACCAGCAGTCACCAACAGAATCCAGCCGCCGTTAGGCTCCAGACAGCCACAAAAGGCCGCCAACAACGTCATCCGTCGTCGGCAACCTCACACAGCCGTCTCACAACCACCACAACTCTGGTTTGGAACCACCCACAACCACCAAAAGCAGACCCCGGCCGAAAGCAACAAAACACCACTAACAGCCGTCAAACGCCCATGGTGGTCACAGGCGGATTCCGACCACCGGAAGACACCTGGTTTCAACAAACAACACCGCCAGCCACAAACCCACTAATTCAAACCAAATCCTCAAAAACATAAACCCAAACTTACAAAGATGGGAGTAGAATTCCGGTGGAATTCGCCGCCTACCACCATCACAAGAAAGAAACCGGCACGATCATCGGAGAGGAAGTGAAGAGGTGAGAGACCCATTAGACCCATTAGACCCTATAGACGCCAGAAACACCGTAGCCAACCCAGAAACCAACCAAAACCCAGATCCCGAGGAGAACCACTCGGAATCGCCGCCTGGACGTCGGTGGGAGACCGGAGAAAGAAGAAATGGCGAAGGACATCACCGGAGAAGAAACGGATCGAGGTTGCGTTTATTCCGACAAAAAGCGGTAAATCCGGACCACCGACGAGATGCCGGTGGTCGGAGAGGGAGTCTAGCACCAGATCTACAAACCGGTGAAGAAGGGTGGCTTTGATAGATGGTGGTTCAACAAATTAAGTGTGAAAAAGTGATCGGAAGTTGATCAGCAAGATTGAAAAAAGATTCAAGATCTAGATCTAAACTTGGCACAAAAACCAAAAAACCAAGTCAGAGAAAAGTGGGTTATTTAAACAAGAGTAATCGCAATGAAAAACGTTTCTTTCCTGTCAACTGTTAGAGTCACTAGCATAATGTCCTTGATGCTCGTCAGTAATGTTAAGAAGGCGAAATTTTTGCAAGTGAGTTCAATAGCTTAGAACATTACATTATGTAGATTAGCCTTACGTGCTGCTGTATAAGTAATACAGTATATGTTGCAATTTTCAATTTTTCACGGAAGCTGGAAAATGATTCTGCTGCTGTCGTTTGAAAGCTGAAACCCAATTTTCAGCGTGTTTTGATATACCACACATCTAGTACTGTAAAACTAGCGACAGGCAAAAAAAAAAAAAAAAAAAAAAAAAAAAAAAAACGTATGTCAGAGCTAAAACTAAAGTAAAAAAAAAAATAAATAAATAAATAAATAAGACGTCTCAGTTCTATTTCTCATTTTATAAAGTGCTTGGCAAAAAAAAAAAAAAAAAAAAGTAAAGGTTGGACAGTATTATATACCCTCGACATGCCTATAAAATTATAAAGACCAACACAAACATAAAGATTAAGCGACATATTCACAAGCCATTGACTATGAGAGTTGGGAACTAACAAAACCTACTATAAAAAAGGAGGGGGGGGGGACCTCTAACAAGACGACAAAACTTGCAACTGTTTTGATCTTCTTTATCCTCCCTTTCGATTTGTCATACAATGAAGTAAATACCCAAAAATTATACTTCTTCACCTACCCAATAATTAATTACAAATTACAAGACCTAAAAGGGGGCAAAAAGGGACTGTACACAAGAATAGAAGAAGACGCTGGATTTTGCCTGCCCAGAGTGCTTCTTAGTCGGTAATGGAATCTAGTACTACGTTCTGAAAGTTAAAGTGGTTATCGATCTCCCATGGCTTGGTAGATAGGCGGTCTGTGCTTCAACCAATGTACCAAGTCTTTGTCTAAAGGAGCCTTGTCTAAAAATGTATCTAACATCGGACTACCAAAAACTTTTGGACAGCTTTTGAAAGACCATATTTTGTCTTTCGGCCATGCCTTTTGGGGCTGCTTCTCCTGAAAACAGAAAACACAATTCAACATGTCCAGATTAAAAACTTGAACTTTTAACTTTACTTGTAAAATGTGTTGATTTCTCTTGTATTGTGTCGGCAAAAGGAAAATAACTGACCACCCTAGACAGCATGGATTTGACAGTTCGTGGACCATAAACTCGATTTGGTGACGGTTTCAGTGTTCTTGTATAAAATGATCCAATTTCCGGTAATGATAAGCATCCTCTGCTGGCTCTGATGAGGTGGATGTCTGGCTCTAAATAAGCTTGGTTATGCCAATATATCAGCTGCCCTAAGCAGTAGTTTTTAGCATATGCCTTGCGGTATTCATGCAGCCCTGGTCCCAATTTTTCAGCAGATTTGGGACCCAGATCGAGAGGACTGATATAAACAGGTGCGGATACTACGGTCTCATACTCCTACAAGATGAGTTAGAAACAAAATTATGAGAACATATTGAGCTAACAAGCATAGTCAATCTTTTTGAGGAACTGGACCCACCTGGAGTCTAAAAAAGTGTTTTGTGTGAGCATAAAGGTGTATCAAGTCCGCAGCAGCATCGTGTCGACATTTTATCGAGCATTGAAGGTTTCGGACCTCATCCCTCAACCTGAAAGACAAAGATAGCTCCATATAGTCAAGGAATCAATCAATGGTTGTGATTAGGTCAAACAGATCAAATGGGTCAATTAATAAATTAATCTTAAAGGGAGCGGGATGACTGGTTAAAGTCACCATAAGTCTATCTATAATGCCCTTCCTGAAAAAAGTTAATTTATAATCCTTACAACCTTCGAAAATTTTTCATAGTTCTTGTCAATATAGTTGAATATACTGTTCATTACTTAAATAAAATGAAGAAAAAAATGTGGGTCAACGAAACCTGATACACTTTGACCCAAACCAAATTTGACTTTTGGCCAACACGCCAATCTTGCCACATTTATTAAAGTCAGCTAGAAAAGGAGGTAACATGGGGGGGGGGGGGGGGGGGGGGGGGGGGGGGGGGGGGGTTTGATGTTTACCATATCAGGGATTTTCGAAGGTCCCGTTGGATATCGTCAGAAGAGAACGGATCGTGAGCATGAATGCTGGACCTGAGTTCATTCAGGTATTCATCTTCCAGATGAGGTGCAAGGCATTGCATAAGTTCATCAACAAATGATCCTTCACCTTTCCATATGAAAGACGCTACTTGTTTAGGAGTAAGCTTCTCTAGTAATGGTGGAGCTCTCTTTGGATCCCCAAACACAGTTTTCATCACATATCTCACCTATAAACACACATAACACTTTGAAGTAGCCAAAGATTAAAGCACAAAATAAGCAAGAAGATTCATGTCATGAGGTAAGTGAAAGAAAGAGGATTTTACCTTGTCTAGTGTAATGGCCAGATTTTGAATTCTTTGGTTAAATACACCCTCAGCCTGTCCCGGTCAAGATTCAAGAACAATACAGCAGTCATGAGATAAGTGAAAGAAAAATGATTATGAAAGAAGCAACTAATGAATGCTGCGGTACTCCTATTTTACCTGAATTTCAGCTTCGTTTTTCTCAGTTTCCATGCATATATCTGTACAATATTTACTCTTTTCTTCCAAATTATGAGTTAAAATAACCTCCGGAAGCTTAGTTCTTTCAAAATGGATAAACCTTACCTGCAATAGAACTGGAAGTTAGAACTTCAAGTTCTTGTATATCAAGAATATTCCACTTGCTAACAAGTAGAGGTCGCCAATATTGATGGGTCAGGCCGGGTGAGTGGTGACTAACAAATCAAAACAAATATCGTTTGTATTGTATCTGTTCATTTATAGTATAGGTCAAATTAACACATTTGAAAGTTATAATCCCACATCTACTGACAAGTAAGATAAAAAGGTCGTACCACACGTGCAGAGTATGCAACGAGCCAATCAGGTAACCCACTAAGCAAACAACTACCAAGTCCTGCTTTACTCAATTCAATATAATCATCTTCCGATACGGAATTTAATTCACAGGCCTCCAGCATCAACTGATGTCGATTTAAAATACCATGGCATTCTTTAAGTACCTAGGAGAACAAACCACAAATAATAATAATAATAATAATAATTGAAGAAATTTGGTACCAGATTATGAAGACAGAATAGTAAAATATAAGAACAAGAACTTATTGGAAATCCTTCTCCAATTATAGAAAAACTCTTATTACAATCTCCTTATTACATCCCTATTTATAGTTGATTAACCTTATCCATTAAGTTAATCAAGTCTAGTCTAGAATAATCTAGGATAACCAAGTCTAGAATCATCTAGGATAGTCAAGTCTAGAATAAAGTAGAAAAGTCAAGGAAGAAGCAAAATTGAAAACAATGACGGCTAGCCCACTTGTTATCCGTTCACATGTTCCACCTCCTCAAATCCATTTGAGATATAATTTCACAAAATAAACCTCTAACTATTACTTTATGTCAAGATTGGTCCAACAATGACCCCCCCAATCTTGACCTTGAGTAATCATTTATTTCTTTGAGTCTTCAATCCTTTGAACCCCAAGAATCTCTCTCATTTCAGCAAACTTTAACTTCGGCAATGCTTTTGTAAGAATATCAGCCCGTTGCTGATCCCAGCTGATGTGTTCAACTTTAATCTTCTCCATTTCAACACATTCTCGTATGAAATGATACCGTGTGTCGATATGCTTACTTCTTCCATGAAATACCGGATTTTTCATCAATGATATTGCTGACTTATTATCAACTTTGATCACGACTTGTTCTTCTTTTCTTCCAGTTATTCCAGCTAAGAGTCCCCTTAACCATATTGCTTGACAAGCTGCTGCAGTAGCAGCCATAAATTCTGCTTCGCAGGATGATAAGGCCACTGTTTGTTGTTTTTGTGAATTCCAAGCAATAGGTCCATCATCAAAGTAGAACACTAATCCAGTAGTACCCTTTCCATCATCTGGGTCCACCGAGAAGCTGCTGTCACTAAATCCAAGTAGGTTATTGCTACCATTCCTTCGATAGTGAATACCCAGGTCTACTGTACCTTTCAAGTACCTGAGAATTTGCTTAACAGCTTGAAGATGAGTAATTTTAGGAGTTTGCATATACCTACTTGCATATCCCACCGAGTATGCAAGATCCGGCCGTGTATGAGTTAAATACCGAAGGCATCCAATTGTTTTCCGGTATTCAGTTGCATCAACACATTTGCTGCCATCATCTTTCATCAACTTCACACCTGGTCCCATTGGATATTTGGTGGAATTGCACTCCCACATTCCTGCTTCCTCTAGGATTCTTTTAGCATATCTTGATTGATGAATTTTTATTCCATCTATGCCTTGTATTACTTCGAGTCCGAGATAATAAGAAAGTAAGCCCAGATCACTCATCTCGAATTTATCTTCCATTTGCCTTTTGAATTGTTTGATTTTCTCCAGGTTATTACCCGTTACAATCAAATCATCAACATAAATTCCTACCAAAAGTGATCCTTCTTGTGTTCTTTTTGTGTATACAGCTTGTTCAAGCTTACACCTTCGAAATCCATATTCCTTTAGAACTCCATCTAATTTTGTATTCCAAGCACGTGGGGCTTGCTTCAGGCCATAGAGAGCCTTTGACAGTCTGTACACCTTTTGTTCCTTCCCCTTTATCACAAAACCTTCCGGTTGAGATACGAAGACTTCTTCCTTGAGGTCACCGTGTAGAAATGCTGTTTTAACATCTAGGTGATGAACATCTCACCCTCTTTGGGCTGCCAAAGCTAGAATAAGTCTAACAGTCTCAAGTCTAGCTACGGGTGCGAATACCTCGTCAAAGTCTACACCATGTGTCGGGATGTAGCCTTTGGCAACTAGCCGTGCTTTATGTCGTGCGACATTTCCTTTTGCATCCCTTTTAATTTTGTATACCCATTTTAGTCCAATAGGTCGGTGTCCTTGGGGTAGATCCATTAACTCCCAAGTATTATTCCTTTCAATGGAAGCTATTTCACCTTCCATAGCTTGCTGCCATTCTTTATATCTTGTAGCTTCCCTGAAATTTGTTGGTTCTCCTTCAGTAAGAAGAAGATCATATATATCACTTTGATTTTTCCAACCTCGTGGTGGTGTATCATCATATGTCTCCTCTTCTGCCATAGATGGATCTGACTCATTGACTGTATCTGTCGGGAGACGAGACAACATAGGTCCTCGTTGTTTTACTGTTGTTTCAGGACTGCTAACATCAGAATGGGTTATGCTTTCCTCATTGGTCAATCTTCCTTGACTTGAGGAGTTGCTGCTTTGTGGGCTATATGAGCTGCTTGGGCTGCCTGGTTCAGTAGGCCCATTTTCGGAATTTTGATCAGCCGAGAAAACTTCACCGGGGTTTATATGTATCACGAATTCTCCTTTGTGATTAGGTTCTTGATTGTATTCTACTCCGGAATGCCAATCCCATTTGCGTGCTTCATCAAATTCCACATCTCGACTGATTACTATTTTCATCTTCTCGAGATCATACATACGATGTGCCTTAGTTCCTGGTTCAGTTCCTAAATAAACCATAGGAATACTTCTGTCATCAAGTTTTTTTACTTGATCTGAAGGTACTTTCACATATCCAACACATCCAAACACCCGTAAATGATCAAGATTTGGTCTTCTTCCTTTTAAAGCCTCATATGGTGTTTGATTTTTCAGAATCTTCGTGGGCAACCTGTTTAGAATATAAACCGAGTGACGTACTGCTTCAGCCCAGAAACTTTGTGGCATATTCATTGCTTTAAGAATACTCCTTGTTGTGCTCATCACTGTTCGATTTCGCCTTTCAACGATACCATTCTGCTGTGGCGTGTAAGGTGCAGTCAACTGTCTTGTGATTCCAGCATAATCACAATATTGATTGAACTCGTTGGATGTAAATTCTCCTCCCCGATCAGTTCTAAGGACCTTTATTTTCCTTCCATATTGATTTTCAGCAATCGCCTTGAATTTCTTGAATTGCTCAAATGCCTCTCCTTTGGTTTTTAACATGAAAGCCCACATAAACCTGCTGTGATCATCAACAATCAGCATAACGTACTTGTTTCCCGCTTGGGTGGCAGGGGATATGGGTCCGCACAGGTCTGCATAAACCTGTTCCAGTGGATTTTGGGCTCTAAAAGTCGTCTGGACAGGAAAACTTTGTCGTGAATGTTTCCCTGCTAAACATGCTTCACACATCTGCGTAGGGTGATCAATAACCGGCACTCCATCCACTAGATTGTTGGTCCCTAGCTGCTTTATTGTATCAAAGTTCACATGACCGAGACGGGCATGCCACAACCATGCTGGATCATCAATCTTGGCATGTAAACAGATTGGTGTCCCAACCTCTAGATTAATTTTATACAACCGATTAGGGGACCTTTGAACCTTCATTAGCAGCGATCCATCTACCTCAAACATATATAAGAAACCATGTTTGATCAAGATTACACAACCCCCTTCTTCAGCTTGCCCAAGACTAAATATGTTAGTCTTTAAGTATGGGATATAAAGTATGTCGGTCAACAAACGTTGTTCACCATTCTTACATGTTAAAAGAATAGATCCTCTTCCTTCTATATCCACACACGAGTTATCCCCAAATCTCACTGTACCACCAATATCCGTATCAAGTTTTGAAAACAGTCCTTTGTTTCCTGTCATGTGGTTTGTTGCTCCAGTATCTAAGTACCACATGTTTTCTCCACCATCATGTGACTCATACTTTGCTGGAAAAACCTTCTTTTCACTTAGATGAATTATTTCCTTCTCGCTTCTTTGATTGGCTACGGACATCAATAGTGCAGGTCTGTCATCATTAGCCACTGGTAGTTCGGTTGATCTAGCTTGAGTCAAATTTGCTTGTTCTCTTTTCTTTCGTGTTGGACAATCCGATGAGAAGTGTCCAAATGCATCACATCGAAAACACTGCAGCTTGGATCGATCTTTAGTTAAGTTTTCAGTTGTTTGTCTACCAGCAAAAAAGTTTTGTCCGCGGCCTGAACCCCTTCCTCGACCACCAAACTGTCCACGACCTCGGCCCCTACCCCGGGTGTATTGGCCATTCCCTCGACCTTGACCAAAGTTGTTTTCCCTTTTCTTTCTTGAGTCCCATCCTTCATAGGACAACAGAAGTTGGTCATGGCTGTTATTTGTAGTCTTTAGACTGGTTCGTTCTTCGTAAGCTTTTAGCCTACCCACAACTTCCTGGAATTTCACCGTTTTGAGATCAACCAGTTGTTCGATAGTGGCTGCCATATTTAAGAATTTTTCTGGTATGGCAGTTAATATTTTTCTCACCAACGTGGTTTCCTCAATGACGGTTCCAAGTGCAGCTGATTTTGAGGCAATTCCAGAAAGTTTTGCTGCAAAATCATCAATTTTTTCGTTATCTTTCATTCTTGCTGCTTCAAATTCAGCTTTAAGAGTTTGAAGCCTAGCCTCCATTACTCGTTCAACTCCAAGGTGACGGGTCTTGATTGCATCCCAGATTTCCTTCGCATGGGTGCAACTTGCAACTTGAAGAATCAAGTCTTCAGGTAAAGACTGATACAGATAAGCGATTGCAGCATTATCCTTTTTCTGATCGACATCAGTTCCAGGTTCAATTGATTCCCAGATTCCATGTGCCTTAAAAATCGCTTTGATCCTAAGCGACCAGATGGGATAATTGGTCGCAGTTAGGATAGGGCACTGGAACGTAAGATGGCTGGTATCCTTGATTGCATCCGAGGTATTGATAATATCCCCCATGAATCTGGTCTTCGATCGACGCTCGTATTTTTCTGTCTTAGAATCTGGTGATTGATCTAGTCCTTTTGATCAACAACACGATCCCTTTTGTAACTCAGCTCTGATACCAATTGAAGAAATTTGGTACCAGATTATGAAGACAGAATAGTAAAATATAAGAACAAGAACTTATTGGAAATCCTTCTCCAATTATAGAAAAACTCTTATTACAATCTCCTTATTACATCCCTATTTATAGTTGATTAACCTTATCCATTAAGTTAATCAAGTCTAGTCTAGAATAATCTAGGATAACCAAGTCTAGAATCATCTAGGATAGTCAAGTCTAGAATAAAGTAGAAAAGTCAAGGAAGAAGCAAAATTGAAAACAATAACGGCTAGCCCACTTGTTATCCGTTCACATGTTCCACCTCCTCAAATCCATTTGAGATATAATTTCACAAAATAAACCTCTAACTATTACTTTATGTCAAGATTGGTCCAACAATAATAATAATAATAATAATAATTAAAAAAAAAAAAAAAAAATCAAAGCATCATTCTACATGTCATGTCAAGAAATGAAAGCCTCACGAAACTTACTTTTTGAAAAGCCCCTTCACCAGTCAGATTCAAAAAGCTCCCTCGGCAAACTTGGCTCCCACATAAACAAACAGATGCCTCGTACTCTTCTTTACTCTATTGATATTTGATATAAACATAATAATAAAAAAATTAAAAAACACTGACTTTCAACATCATAAAAATGAAAAATATTTTGACAGCTAAGTTAGGCAGATACAAACCTCCGTAACAGAGTTGTAATCAAAAGTAACTTCTTCTCCATATACAATAGGCCGCACGCTATAGATCCCAATTTGATACTGACCATCAACAGCAGTTACTCTGATCTCAACATAAACCAGGGACACTGTACTCAATACTTAACTTCAACTTAAGACTCAAAACAACCACTTCTAGTTTCAAAAGTAATCTTTATTATTTTATTTTAATTTTAACATAAAATATATAACTAGATGTATAAAACGTACTTTGCCTCGCAATTTGGTCTACAAGAATGACATATCCGGCTAGCGTAGTTGGCTTTATGCATTGCATCAACTACAACCAGGTCATAACCATCGCCATCTCCCTGATAACGAAAAATAAGAACATTATAAGACAGTTTACAACATCAACAAACCGTAAATATGGTGAATGGCATTTCGTTGGCTTCAATAAAATACCTTTGGTCTCTCAAGATAGATGTTATAGAACTCAGGTGCTGGTTCTTTACTGTCTTTCTGTAAAGCACGAATACCATCTTGCTTCTCAAACCATCTCCAAGCAGGATAAACCTAAAAATATGCAATCCATATTTAACAAACAAGTATTTAGTGAAGTTTAATGATCAAAAGAGGTTATAATCAAATGGTAGCATACCTCTCCTAAGAACTCCACGACAAAATCATCTTCGGTAAAACCAGCTTCTTTATTACAAACAACACCAAGCCCCTAAATTTACAAATTTAAGATAAGTTAAATTAACAGAAAGTGCACAAGCTTAAACAATGGTTCTTGTTTGATATTCAAACAACATATTGTGGTCCAACCAAATATTCAATTTCACCCGAAACCTATTTTGACATGTTACCCAACCGGGACATCTTGTCACCTTACATTGTAATGATGCAAGTAAAACCGTACCTTTCTATAAGCAACATAATTGTCATCAGGACGGCTACTCATAGCTTTAAGCATAAACTGACAAAGTTCTGCTGTCCGTGTATCATGGTCTTCTTTGGCAATTTTTAAAATATCTTCAATAACTGGCTTTAATGAATACTTCATAGGTGTATTGCCAGTGCCTGTAAAAGATCTGACTTGCTTATTCAATATGCGAAGGAGCACATCTTCAATAAACACATGTTTATCAAGATGCCAATCCGATTCCTCGGGCATTGAATCCAATAGAAGATTGTGAGTGTATGGATCTATGCCATAAACTTCTTGTTCTATCACTTCATCTCCAAGTTGTTTTCTAGGTTTATAGTCTTTAACTTCAGGAAAATCCATGTCAGCGTCTTCAGTTCCATTCTTTTGAGCAACGAGCTTCTCAGAATAGTCTTCGGGCAATGTGACTTCCATCTTTCTTTGCACATTTTCATGATCTGTTACAATAATGTAGTGATCGATTACTTCATATTTTCTGGTAACTGGTGGAACGAGGCTCGCTTTAGTCATGCGCGCACCCCATTCACGATCATCGGTAAAGGAATCAAATCCATCATCTGCACTAACATAACCATCACTATTGAATCGTGTTCCCATGTCACTGTTAGTACCAGATGAACTACTCTCATTATCCGTCTCTGTTTCTTCTGAAGAACGTGACATGTCATCAGATGTATCACTTCCAGAATCCATGGCTTTTTTGTTCAACTTAGATAGACGCCTTTTAATTTCACGATCAGAAGCATAAGATCCATGTTCAGTACCACCATTAATAGTTGACACACTACTTATACTCTTGTACTTTCTTTCTCTGTTGACCTTCTTTGACTTTGAGAATGCAGAACTGAACCCGAACCCTGGAGGTGAGTCATCTTTCCAACTCTTCATCATCGCATCTTTCTCTATAGAAAACTTGGAACGATCTTCTAAACTTTTGGCCAGATGGATAAATAATGTGATGATGTGATTCAAATCTCTAGCTTCCCCTTTATTTTTAACTCTGAAGTAACGAGTTTTATACGGGTGAAAAAAAAAAAAAAATGAAATAGTATAAAGAGAACATTAAGAAAATACAAGTATAAACAAGATTTACCTTATTGCTCCTTGACACATTCGCTTGATATCATCTTTCACGGACCCCAAACCCCGACCAGCATAGTAACCATTTGTAATTTTACTCTCTATTTCAGCAACCTGGGCATTAACAAATATGTATATATAGAAAAATGTGTAACAGGTGCGTATCAAAAGGGAGAAAATATTGAAGGAGTGTATTACTTTGGGAATAAAATATCCAAACGTGTTCTCCTTCATGATCTCTTTCAAACCAAGAGCTAGAAATTGTTTCATCCTCTTGTACCCATTTTCAGATTTCTTCATTGCTAAACGCCTCAATTGAGCATCTCTAGATAGCATGGATGATGATTTTCGGGCATCAAAAACTTTAGAACGTTTGTACATGCTTCTACGAAATAACTGATTTGATGCGTCTCTCTTGTCCAGACTTTCAAAATAGTCTCTAAGCCCGCTAGAATCCTCCACGTGACTATCAATCACTCTTCTTTCAGTCAGCCGATTGTTCGTCATGGTTGACTGTGAAGCCCGGGTTCTGACCCATGTGACATTCGGAAATTTAGGAACCAAGTCTTCAAACTGGCTGCAGCCTCTGATATCTATAGATGATAAACTGGGGAACAACCTAATAATATCTTCAAGCATGGTGGGAGTTATTTTCGTGCACCCACGTACAACCAAGGAAGTAATTCTCTCTTTATTATAACCATTCTGCAAGAAAGAAACATGATAGTATATATTATAACATTACCAAATAAAACATTAAAAGTAGATGAAAAGAGCAACTGACCATTATGTTTTGCATCATTGAGTCGATGCAATTAGAGACCGATGACAAGTCAGCCTGTCTGGAGATATCTTTGTAGAAGCTCATAACGGATCTCCAGTGCTTACAAGTTAAATTGGCATAGACAAGGGATTTTAAATCGGTTCTAAGAAAATGAAAAACACGTGCCAACACATGTCCATTTAATGGACCCCAACTTTCATTCTCCGCCACAGAACACGTGCTACTTTCTTTGCAGAAAGTGGTGTCACCACATAAATCATCAAACGATATTTCATTCTTTTCCAAAGTAGATATGTCATCTTCCAATTCATAATTTTTGCTAACTTGATCTGTAGTCAAAAATGATATGAAGTTTTGAGGACTATATGAACAAGTATAATATCATTTACAAACTGAATAGGATGGCATTATTACATATAGCAAAAGTAGAGACAGGAAAAAAAATGCATGGAGATTCAAAACAGTTGTTAATAATACCTGATCTTGTGAGTTTATTAGTGACAGCTGGAATAAATAAGTTCTTCTCTATTTCTTTCCTTGGCTGTCTCAGGTTGATCCATGGATCCAAAACTTCATTTACGGCTGCAGCAAACTCCCGACTTTTGTATGATTTCATAATTAATTCATGAAGCTTTCCTCTAGTATAACCAATAAACTGAGGATGCATACTGTTAAATGAACTTGATCTAGAGTTCTCATCATCAATCTTTTTCGTGCCATCTGATGCAGAGGTAACCGGGACCCACAGTTTATCAAACTTCCTGAAAACACTACTTTGTTTCTGGATGATACCTTGATCGGCCAACACTTGGACATCCGAGTATGACAATGGGCCCCGTTCATGACCAGCACCATCAAGATAATACCAGTCGCCAAGATGTAACTGCAGGTCATCTTTAGTTGAAAGCTGATCCTTTGGCATACTAACGGGCATGATTCTCTTCGAGGAGACATATTGATTAACATGTTCAAGAGTAGTACTTTCCCTTTGAGAAACACTTTCCTCTGATGATCTTTTAGAATCACTAGTTGGACCATAACGGTGATTAGGCCTTGAAGAGTACCTTTCTTTTCCATTAGCTCTTATTCGACATGCATATGCCCATGGATCTTGATTCTTTGAAAACACAGGAGACACATACGCGTTTATCCTGACCACTGGAAGCATCATTCCTTTGGCCCCCCTTGCACCAAAATTTTTGGTTTGGGTTGACCTGTAGTCAGTGGACTCATCCAATGGATTAAAAGCCCAAAATGGAAGATCAAGCCGCCCTCCATGAGAAGAATGATATATTTCATCTTTTTGATATATACGAGGGTCTTCATGTCCGGACTTAGGCATATGACATAGAGGATAGCCATCAGTAAGAACAAACTTCTTTTTCCAAAATCCATCTTGAGCAGTTTCATCAATCCTCTTCCAATCCCCACCTTTGCATGACCACTGGCCAGAAAACCAGTCACACGTATAATCGAACTCATGTGAATAGTCTTTGTCAGAAATTGTTGATCCAGTTGGCCTTATATCAACAACTTCTTTAGATATGTCCTCACCCATTTTGACATTGTCATTATTCCCAACCTCAACTTGATGATAATCGAAACCTGTGAATATGTTAAGATACGTATTAGAGGCACATTCATGTCATAACTGGAGATTCAGAATAAAGACAGACAAGGCTTAGATAGTTTATATGGTTAAGCAAAGTAACATAGAGCCAGCTTACATACTTAAAAGCCTGAATAATTTCAAATTTGCAGTCATTCACAGATGTAATGCAGAACCTTCCTTCAAATATTACAGTGATACTTGTATCACATATTTGTTTCCCAAAAAGCAAATTAACTATTTCTAACTTTACTTGATTGTTTTCAGCGCCTGTTTGGGTAAGATTTGGTATCTAATATAAATGTAACCATAACTAGTATCCAGAAGATGCGTATAGAACAGCAGCTCTGTAGTGTTCATAATAACATGAAAAATGATAGAAAAGCAAGTGCAGATCTGACTCGCGTACATACATGTATCTTTTGCAAGCGTAACTAAAAATGCCTTATGTCCTAAAATCATCAAGTCAGGTATCTTACACACGTATAGCCGACAATATACCTATATCTTAGCATAATCGCGTGATTCCAAATGCAGCATATCAGCTAGACGTGTGGGGCCCTCATATATTAAATCTTTTCCCATCCACGTTTTACCAATTTGATTTTTACACCATGTGTGTCATGTCCACTTAGATACATTCTTAAAGAGCAGGTTACGGCTAATACTAAACTTCAGACGTCCACTAAAACAATTTCAAACCTAAATATATGATGCTACTTATGTCATGACGAAGCCATTATAACTAATATGACAACTAAGAGAATGAATACTAAAACTCCTCACTAAATGACATCAAAATAAAAACAGTACCTTCAGAGTATCCCCATCTCTGCAGCTCATCATGGGCAGATGTCATTTGCAGAATTTCTGCAGGATATTAAATTAAATACCAGATGAATACAAAAATATATATTAGTGCGGTAAACCAGAGGAGCTACCTAATAATATCAACATATATACCTGGAAAACGGGTCAGGTTGGGTCGGTATGGGTAACCGGGTCAAAACAGTTTTGGGTTGAAATGGGTCATGAGTCAAACGGGTATTAATTTTAAACGGGTCCAAACGGGTCAGGTTGGGTCAGTTTGGGTAAGTGGTAACAGGTCAAAACGGGTCAAATGGGTCAAAAAGGTCCAAACAGGTCATAGACTTTTACATTTGATTTATTACATTTAGACTTACATTTGATTTATTACATTTATTATATTATTATTATTATTATTATTATTATTATTATTAATATTTATATTTAATATTTATTATTATTTATTATATATATAAGAAAATATTTATATTTATATACATAATAATTGATAAAATCATTAATGCTTTCATAAATGATTGACGGATGAAACTCGTTATGCTTGACCCATTTGACCCATTCACAAAAACCATTAGACCCGTCTCTATTTATTTAACTTTAGGATTTGATACCCATTTGACCCGTTCTTTTATATTTCGTATAAGATCCAATAGGTTGAAGAAAAACTCATTGGACCTTTTTTAAGTTTTAGTTTACATTGTGGGGCATAATTTTTTTAAAGACCCAGTTGACCCAAATTTGAGAGAATGGGTCTCAATTGCCAGGTATAAACGTACATGAATTTTGATGAATGGACGAGGTACATGAAAAGATCAATTACCAGTAACAGTCTCAAGTTCTCTTCCTGGAATATTGTGAACCTCGTCAAAAAGTGCTTCAACTCTTTCATCAATTCGAAGATCTTGTAGACATTCTTGATCATTACTTGTTTCTGCAGAAACAGCCAACGCATCTTCACATACCAAATTTCTAATTGAAGCAAACTCACCCACATCCACTATCAAATTTCCAGGAGCTTCAGGGGGACTAACCAACTCGGTAACAGAGTCAAGAAAGCTGCAAGGTAGATTAGGTGTCGCTACTGGAGAAACTGCGTTTTCAACAGTTACCCATCTTTGACTGTCCAAGTGTTTGATCAAGTGGTCTGAGACAAGAGCACCCCCTTCCACAAGTATCTTCAGATCACATAGTTTAGACGGTCCCTGTTCTACACCAAGATGGTCCAAGTAATACCATTTTCCAGAAGTTGTAACTGATGTCTCCGCCTCGGGAACATGCGGTGGGGTATCACATATATCCATGTCTTCTTCCATAGAAAGAAGGTCCTCGCCAACTCCATTAAACTCCTGAGCTGGCTTTTCGTCTTCTTTATGAGCATTATTCTCAGCAGATATAACACAGGTGACTAGAGTCCTTTTCATTTCAGATTCTTTAACCGCAATTTGTGGGTCCCTTAGATTCACTTTCTCTTCTTGGCTTTGACTATCATAATGACTCATCCGTTTTTCAGCCAAACCGGTTTTCTGGTAATTACTTGCCCTATCACGATTGTGAGGAGAACATTCCGGGATATTTGGAGTTCGCTCCCTAAGATCATTATTACCACGGGCTTGCTCACGTGGGGATCGTTCCGAATAGCTCGAACTTCGAGTTCTGTAATCATGATAACCTTTTCGACCATAAGGGGACTTATCACGGGGAGCTGGGCTCCTGTGGTCATAATCACGGTTATCGTACTGGCGGGCCCGGTCACGTGGTCCCCGGTCAGGATGATGTGGACTACTATTTTTATGCTTGTCATAAGACGGCCTAGAAGACAGTGGAGATTCACAGTTTCTAGACCTTTCTGATGAAATATTCCAAGTATATGACGAATTCTTGTAAGAGTGATCCGTGTTGTATGCAGCCCGGCTGCCATCCTTAGAAATTTTCCTGCTTTTATACGGTGTGTAATCATTAACCTCACCATGGTATTTTCTGTCGCTGCTATTCGTATGAACGCTGTGTCGTTTCAAACGGTATCCTATAACATCATCCCTTTCGCCATTGTTAAATTCTTCCTTTACCATCATCCCTTTTTCGTCTACTATTTTTGAACTAATCCTACGAGTTCTCTCTCTGTTGTTACTTTGCCACCTAGCAGACTTTTTCTTGAACTGATACCCATTTTTTTCATCTAAATTCTTACCAGAAAACCGCTTTTTCGCTTTCCATACTTTCTTCTTCTTCCCAGAATCAGGTGGTCTCATTTTCGTATAACCACCATTGTCTTCTCTACCGTGCCATCTGTTCGGAATAAATTCACCTTTCTCCCCTTCATCTTTACCTCCAGAATTCTCAAATTTCCATCTCCAATTTGAATATTCACCACCTTTTCGCCATTTTCCAGAAACAAACTTACCTTTCTCAACATCCCTGCTTCTCCACCTATCCATCACAGACTCGCCCCTCTCAAATTCGCTCTTAATTTCAGACCTTTTCGGTTTATTAACAACGCGATCGTCATCATTCTCCCAGCAGCCCAATTCACCTTCTTCTACTTCATCCTTGTGATTACTGTGCCCATTCCCATAGCCTCTATCATATCCATCTCTATCATCTACATAATACTCACCGCTTAAACTATCGTTATCGTTAACATTACACGGTTTTTCGCAGGTTTTAAAAGGAAGCTTTTTTCTTCTAACAAACTTCTTCATCTTCATATTATCTTCTTTAACTTTGAAATTAAATTTAGCTTTTTCACTGGTTTTTAAAGGAAGCTTTTCTCTTCTAACAAACTTCTTCATCTTCACATTATCTTCTGTAACTTTAATATTAAATTTACTACCATCACTACCGCTGCAAAATGTGTCGAATCGCAGGGAATGCACACATGCAACACCTCCATCTCCCATGGAAATACAACACTCTTAATACAACACCTCTGCTGCAAAATGTCTGTAGCTTTTTTCCTCTTCACCAGGACTCTTGATGCTCATACTTTAACCTAAAATCTTCAATCAAACAAAAACGAGCAAAACAAACAGTACTTAATCAAAGCATAAATGTAAGGTTTTGATAAAACAAAACTTACAGGTATACATATAGACACATATATGTATATGTATACATGTACATACACATACCGAGTAACGAAATTGAAAAGATAAGAGTGAAAGTAAGTGAAAATTAAAAACCCTAGAAGTTGAAAACGGAACTTACGAAAGGAATCGAATCAAGTGAAAGGCTGGATCGGAACGAAAACGAATTCTTTCTTCTATAGGTTTAATTTGAAATGGAAATGGAAATGGAAAAAGGAGTTAATTAAACAGGTCGATTAAAGCAAAGATTGTATACATGTATACTAGTTTTGAGCCGATGCACGGCAGCTAAAAAAAGGGTTTTATATCGAACTACTGTTTTTCGATAACTATATATTGATAACAAAAACAAACATTACAAAAAGTGAGGTAAAAACTAACTTATATAGTTATGGTAAAAGTGAGATAAGTTTTTGTTTGACAAACTCTTCAGTATATACGTTCTTTTTTTAATCTATATATTCAATATTTATATTTATTTATTTTATTTGATTTATTTTATTAATCCTATTTTCAGTTAATGTTTTCTATTTATTTATTTGTTAATTATAGATTAATTGTAATTAGAAAATTTGAGAAATTGACATGTGTAAAATCCACTTGTCATCATTCCCTATAATTACTCTCATGTTGACAACTATGCTTTAACAAACTCTTTTTTATATAAGTATATAGATGTTATATTATTATATATGTATATGTATATGTATATGTTATATTATTATATATGTGTGTATATATAACTGTAAAAGAATCTGTAATATTTGTTTTTTTTTAGAAACTAGATTCGGAAGCCCGCGCATTGCTGCGGTTCTCAATATTTTCGTCATAACGTTTTTGCAAATGGTACTTTGAATTAGATTTAGCGTTGATTATTTATTCATTTATCCCCACTATAAATTTATAGACATTTATTTTTATTATTATGTTTTTGAGAAAAAAATATATGAAAAATGAAAGGATAAATAAGAAGTAAAAGGGACAAAAATAAGGTTTCCCCTTTATTCCTTTATTTATACTCCGTAATACTGCAGTATTTTTTCGATTAAAAAAAGTTGGAAGATGCAACAGCCCCTTTACTACTCTACTCTGTATTTGGTAGCCACATGATTTGGTCAATAATTATTTTACTACTCTGTCTTACCCCTTTACTCTCTCAGTCTCTCATCTCTTTTTTTTCTTTCCACCTACTACTATTTCACATTCTCATCTTCTTTCCTTAACTCCATCGTAACCACAACCGTCACCGTAACCACAATCGTCAAAACATCTCGGTACCACCATCGCATGCATTTCTTTCTATGGACATCTACCCAATATCGCTGCCCTCAAATTCTTGCCCGATATATATATCTGATTGTCTTTCAGATCTGAGTTTTTCACCAGATCTGGGTTTTTTTATGTTGCCTGAAAATAAGTATACGGCGACTGTCCTCACCACCATCCGCCATCATCATCGTCAACACCATCTGTCATCATCATCCTCATCACCATTGGGTTTTCCGTAAAAAGAGTCATGATTGAGAAATGCCGGAAATCGGCGAGCACCTGGGTTGAACCGATGATGATGATGATGATCGTGATTTTGTATTTTTGGTTCGTGGATTGTGCTGAAGAAACTTCAGGAAGGTTACAGATGTAGATGTATTAAAAAAAACGATTGCTACAGTAAACAGTTTGCTACAGTATAACAGTTAAAAAAGTTGACGTGACGAGTGAGGAGTGGGTAAAATGTGTGGGACCCATTACGCAAATTAGTATATTGTATAGTGAAATGGAATTGTTTTGATGAGAGTTTAAAGAGGTGTGGGAGACGAACACAAAAAGCTTTTTTTTTTTTTATCTTTTCGTGAAAAGAAAAGTTGTTTTTTTCCGGTGGTTCCCATCTTGTTTAGTAAAAACAAAATGATAATGACAATTTTTAGAATTGTCATTAAAAAACTAAAACATGCAATAAATAATTTATCTTGTTCATTTGTTTGTCTAGATTTTTTTAGCGCCTTTGAATTCATGGTTTGTTGTGAGCTTGTTATATTTATTTTATGTTAGGTTTTAAGGTCTGTATAATCAGACACTTAAAGAATGTGGTAATAACTGCTAAATGGACATGGTTTACTTGTAAGCTTAATTACATTAACATGTTTAAGCAAAAAAGACTCTTTACATAAATGACCATCTTAAATCTTTCATAATAAAACACTATAATATTGACACATTAGAAACCCTTTTAAAAGCTTTTATATCTCATCAGTCTAGCTAACGAAGTCATATAAATTGATGCCCACTACACATGCAGTGCTGATACTCATAATGCATAAGCAATTAACTAAAATTTGCTCACATACGATAATTTATCGTTTGACCATTTCATTCTTTCTTTTAATGACTAACGACCAACCTTTTAGTAAAAAAGTAAGCTCTTAAGTAACTCACAGATAATTTATCTATCATGAGAAAAAGAAACTATAATAATTGTACTTTTTCTTCTGTGGGGCAAACGGAGACTATTTTTAGCTATACTTGGTTAACGATAAGAAATATTTTTCATAATTGTATAAATGTATTGTAGGGACCGGCAACTTAAATTTCATTTTCGACTGTAACCGTCGAGTCGATGTTCCCAAATTGACTTGCAGCGGCTAATTTCGACTGGATTTAAGCTAAAGAGTTATGTCACATGTCACTAATTAACTGGTTATGTTGGGTTTTTGTGTATATTCGGTGATGGAGATATGTAGTATGAAAAATTAACTTAGTACGAAAAATTAAGTAACTTAGTACGAAAAATTAAGTAATTTACATTGGATGAAAAACACCAACCAACCTAAAATGAATTTATATTTATATTTATTTTTATTGTTTATTATATAATACTACTTCATAATATATATCATATATTATATATTATATATATGAACTGTTTCAATGACAACAAAAAGTATTGTCATTAAAAAATTATGACATGTATAATAACCATTCAAATTATATTATATAAATGATAAATGACTTTCATTAAAGACAACCATAAATTTTCCATTAATTTTTTTTGTCGTATACTTATATTAATTAGATTTATCACAATATATTTATATTTATGATATTTATTTATCTAAAAGTATATAATTCTCTTAATTTGGGCCGTTATTATTATATGCTAGGATTAGTCCAAGCCCAAAACAAGTACTTCCCAGATTTATGCGCACGTGGCCCGCACTAGGTGAGTTTTAAAAGGCCATCGGCTACCTGAAGGACCAATTACATTACATTTAGTAGAGTAATAAAAAAAATTAGAAGGAAAAAAGAAGAAAGAAATAAATTTAAGTAAACTGTAATTATTGAATAAGAAACAAATAAAAGGATAAAACTCGTAGATTGTATCTTGGAGTACATTTTCGTGTAGTTGAGAGTTATAAATACTGTGTTTATATTTGTTTAACATGATAATTATGATTTTTAAAAGGATATTTCATCTATGACGTCTTTTAAACTATTGCTGAAATTATACGTGTTATGGGACCCTTAATAATTAATAATTAGTTTTTATACTAGATTGGATAATTGGGTAGTCAATTTTATTTTTTTTAATTTTTTTAACATCATTACGTGATTATCCAGTGAGACTAAAGCGTTCATCTCCCATAGTTGCATAATCCTAATCATTTTCTAATTTGAGACTCTCAATATTGGTAATGAAATAATGACAATTAACTTTTCATTAATGAACGGTGTAAAAGAAGGACACCATATTCACCATTTGAGAGTATGCACAAGGAAAAACGCATCAGATACACACTCTTCACTTCTGCATTTTCAGGCAAGCTTCGTCTTCGGCAGTACTACTGTTTTGGCCGTTGTACTCTAAAAAATAGATGACATGTAGAAGACGAATCTATTTTAAGGGAATCGTGTTAAACACGAGCCTCAACAAATTACATGGTAATATCCTTTTGTTAATATATCTTTATGTTATCGGTTACTTTATGTTGGGTAAAGTATGTGTATGTTTATTATTTAATCAAAAATTTTATTTATGCAGGTTGTATGATTTTTACTTTTACTTTACAATAATTCTCGTGTTTAAACTCACTAATAATATATATTTGAGTGTCACGGAATAGGGTCGGGACTGTCATAAAATAAATTGGTAAAGCAACAAAAAGATCTTAATTATTTACCCGTTTATCATCTTTTAGTTTACATTTAAATAATATTCACCTATTAAATAATTTCGTTCAAGCCCTGTATATTGACCACGTAAACTCTAATTAGGGATGGCGATTAACATTCGATTCGCTTGATATTCATTCAATCCACCAACATAAGATATGGATGACTTGACATCCGATATAATGGATATGAATTTGGATGGGATGATTTGGGGATCAGATATGAATGACAATTTGCAATTGAATGATTCACTCGTTTTCACCTGAAATAATTAAACATATACGTATATCATTAGAATATGTGTAAGTTATATAGTGTTATTTTATCAAATATATTTATCTTTCTTTTTTATTTTCTCCAAAATAGTCATCTTTTCAATGAATAATGTTACTATAGTTAATGTCAAATGTTTGAATCCTCTAGTTAAGATAACACTTTAATTTGTATTAATTATATAATTCTACTATAATTAATGCCAAACGTCTGTGTATACGACATGCAACTTTCGTATTATAAATGTGATCCTATGTGACCAACAAAGTGAACAACGTGAATGCCGACACTTTTGAAAACATGATAAGCTATCTACTGGCTTTTGATGGTACTTATTAGTAAGAAATTAGTAATAAATATGACTTTCGATTGTATAAAATATTAACAAACATGACTTTTGATCATGAAAAGGAACACACTATTTTTATTCTATAAAGTTATATAAAGTGATATGGATATGAATGATATCTATTTAACTTATTGTAGGACCGTGTAAACAGGATTAAACGACCTAATCAACTATATCAAGTGCGGAAAATCTCGATATAGGGTTTTATACTCAAAACACACAAATATACTTTGATCTTTAGATATAGAACGACTTTAGGGTGTTAAAGATCGACCTAGATGAATGCTAGATGACCAGAGAATCGGTTTAGACGTTTTAGTGCGGCTAGGTTCGTTAACCTAATCATGAAACCGAAGTTCTCTATATATATACACAGCGTGTGCAACCGTACGGTTGCACCCCTGCAACCGTCCGGTTGCACTATGTATCCGTACGGATGCATACTGCATCCGCACGGTTGCATTCTAGAGGTTAATATTAAACGTTTACGCATTCCAACTTGATCGCAATGAACCTGGGGACTATAATGCACCAACACTTATTAATGTGACGAATATATATGGATGAATTAATTAAAATTAAATAGATGTAAATATAAATTTAAAAATATTATGTGAATATAAATATAAATATGATATTATCGATCCATATTCAATTCATTGTCAAACCCGACCCCTGCGATTTTCCACCATGATAATACATGTTTCATTCATAGTCTAGACATGAATTGTAACATAAAAATAAAACATAAAATATAGTGATTATTGGGAATTTAAATCACTTGTAAGCTTCAATATTCCAATTTCTCTACCTCATAAAATAAAAAGATTACAAAGTAATACAATAATTCAAGCTGTTCATAATATTAATATTAATTAAAATTATATTTCACATTAATTTTTAATTAATATACAAAGGTAAATATAAACCCCAAAGGTGAATCAATAACCATAACCAAATCATCGTCAAAATACGAAAGGTGTTGGAGAGAATGCTTGAAATGCCATTGGATAGCCAAATTTTCTGCAATTAGGCAACACATAAATAATTGTGATTTGTGATGCATAAAAAAGAAAATTTCTTCAAATGAACAAACAAAGGGAATTTTATTTACACACATTGAATTTTGATATTATATTGACTTTTCTAACGATCCTTGAATCTCTCATTAAGATATACAAAAATCAACCTTGAAGGTACTCATTATTTATTTAATTTGAATGATGATTTCAGAGTTAACGATAGTTTTAAAAAATCTATAAAATTTATATTGGTTCTTTAAAATAATACACCGTATTAATTAAACAGCAAAAAAAAAAAAAAAAAAAACACAAAACGGGCTTTTGATCTGAATCTCCAATTTGTATTCTTTGACTTGATAATAATAGTGATATAAAAGAGTATTACGTAGTAGTAAATAGTAGTAGTCCTTTCATCTCAAAATAACTCTTTAGTTTTAATTTTTGAAAGTTTTTATTTTTTATCATTGATTATAAATATTTTTGTTTGTGTTATATAATATTTGATACATTTTTAAAAAATGCACATGATTTTTAACATTTTGATTGGTATAACTTTCACTTTCAATATATATATTATATTACACAAATAAAAATTATTAAAGTTAAATATGAAAATTGACTTTCAAAAATCTAAATAAAACAGTTATTTAACTTCAAAATGAAACAATTATTTTGAAGAGGGAGATTACCAATAATAATAATAAGTACATTAACTACCTGGAATTAAATGAACCATGAGAATCATATCGATTATTTCCCGCCACTTTACTTTTAACCAACGGCCTTTCATCCGATCTTAACCCACTCCTTAATTCACTAGTCTCTCTTCGAACATCCCTATCCTCTGCAATCGATGTAAGCACTGGCCTCCAATATTTTCTAGCCTTACCTTGCCGCACACGCTTCCTACCACGATTAGGATTTTCGATCGCAACAGTCTCTTCCACAACAGGTGTAGAACCAAAACAGTAACCGAGTTCTAGAAAATAAGACTTCATGGATCAAACAATGTCTTTGCAACCCAGGTTCGGTTGCAGAGAGCGTATACAAAAAGTCAAGTAATTCACAGTGATTACTAAATTTGTGTGGTTTTATAATAAAAAGAGAATAGTGTAACACGAGGCTTGCGTGACAAACGTGAAACAGACTAATTACCTTTTATATTTGTTATAACTACTTGTTCCAGAGTTATAATTGTTATGCACAGGATAGACATGTTTTACATGGTTGTAAGTTATGCAGGATATTTTGTACATGGCGAAAGATTGAAAATCCTTTAAATCTATTTTATGGTCTTTTAAACTTAATAAAATAAATTCGGTATCCACTACGGACTTGTGGAGTATATGTTAGTAGTGTGTATGACATAAGCGTTTGTGGTTGAAAGTTGCAAATGGAACGAATGTCTTTTTTTTTTTTTTTTTTTTTTTTTGTTTTTTTTGTTTTTTTTGTAAGTTTTTGATACAAGAGTTGAAACTTGAAAGGAAGCTTATAGTTGTGAATTAAAATAAACTGAGACAAATATAAAATTTAAATTAACGCAATAATACTTTCTTAATAATTTTTTTTTTTTTGTATGCTTTTTAATTCTTTAAGCTAGTTTGAAGAGCTTATATTGTAAAAAGCTAATTAATTATTTCTATAAACTCTACTTTTCATTATCTACGAAGTAACAAACAAAATTTATGATTAACTCCTTTGTGCTACCTTACTAAACTTATGAGCTTAGAGTCATATAATATCTCGTAAGCTCATGTCAACTGTCGTCCAAATACACCCTATATGTCCTAAAATATCTACTCCGTATTGTTTAGGACCACGAACCATTATCGACAAGGCATACACATTTCCGGTGACAATATCTATTTGAGCTTTGGCACATGTATTGTCGACATCAAAATCAAAATTTCAAAATTAAGAATTATAAGACACCAATTAAATGTAGTGATATAATTCATGTAAATTTGACAGGGAAAGAAAGATACAGATCGATGTGCTTGTGGTGCATGCCATGCTACTGAGGGAAATGGTAAAGCATGCACACCACAAAAGGAAGCAGTAATTAATATATAGGTCTCTATCTCAAGTCTTAATTTGGGTCGATATTTAATGGCTATCTATTTTCTCACATACTCGCACAAAGTTTCAATATATCAATATAATTATCGAGATAAACTTAAATGAATGAATTTCATAGCATTCGAATTGAATTATAGTTTCATGGTAATCCATTGGGCATTTGGAGTTTGGACCAAGTGAATGTTAAGTGTCCAAAATTTGGGCCTGGCTATATTTGATCATATACTTGGGCCTAATATCCGATTAATAAGCCCATACGCCCTAGGATAGTAGGATTATTAGTGAATAGATGTTTTCATCTAAAGGATCATGTGTAGGTTTTCGTCCCTATTTTTTTTTTTTTTTTTTAACAATAATGTTGGCATTGAATCTTCTCATTTGTCACCCACACACCCGTTAGGAAGAAACTCCTCGCATTTATCACGCACACTTACCGTATAGGTTCTGTTACAAACCTTATTACATATATGTTGAAATTGAGGACTATTAACTAGTTTATACTACTTGTATCTCTTCAATCGATTTAGCTTTATTTTTTATTTTTTTGACAAAAAAAACGAAAATTTATAACAATTCTTTATCTCGGGAAGAGAGAAAGAAAACAAGATACAAATAGAAACAGAAAACAAATCCTAACAACAAAACCCAAGCAAACGCTAACTAAACCCGAGTCTCGTCGAAAACTAACTGTTAGACATATTAGTTAGGCTCAAGTCCAATATGTGGGCTTGGGTCCATTAGGTTTTAGATGTGATTTAGGGTTCGTGTACTCTATAAATATCGTCTACTATTATCAATAATATTCACGAGATTACATTCTCTTATATGGTATCAGAAGTTCAGGTTAAATGTAAATTGTTCTAAAAAATATCATCCTCCTCCGATCACCAACTAATAATTAGTGATTCGGAGGGATCCCTCTCCATCAATATTCTTATTAATATCCTACCACGTCTCCATCAATTTTTTGTTTTATTATGTATAATTTGCTCTTCACCTCTTACGCAACAAAAGAGTTATGCACCTACAAACATGCAACAAAAAAAAGGGGTTATGCACCTCCCCACTAAAAGAAACGGCCAATCACGAGTCGATCTTCATAATCTTTTCTTCTTCTATTATCCTATCAACAAATGTTCTCTAGGGTTTGTCTATGTTCGTCCGCCGAAAAAAAATAATAAGTCAAACACCCCCTTCTTTTTCTCTGTTTCGAAACAAACCAAAATGAAAAATAGAAGTGTCTGAGTTTATTGTTATATTGACTTCGAAGGGAAGAAATAAAAAGGCAGCCGCATCTTTTTATGTTTTATTTTTTCTTATCATATTCTTTCGTGTTCTTATATTCCTTGTTATTTTTATTATTCTTTTATCGGCGTGGTGATGAGCCGCCTAGTCTGACTAGATTCCAAACTCCGAAAAAAGAGGAATACTGTAACACCCCAGCTTAACATGACCACAATATTGTCCGCTTTCCCCGCAGGCGCACGGCTTTTTCTTGGCGACCACACACGAGAATCACTTTCCCAGGAGGTCACCCATCCTGGTAGTGCTCTTGCCCGAGCACGCTTAACTGCAGCGTACTCACACATCTGCTCTACATGTGGTCCCAAAACGCGTTGTGTCATTTAAGCGTGAGTATTACATTATAATCCAATGATCACTCATGTTCGTGGGCAATGTGGGATTTGCCTAGGGTGTTACATTCACCCCCCCCCCCCTCAGGGACTCATCGTTCTCGATGAGGTTTGCCCCACCACCCCCAACGGCACATGAGTGGCTCTGATACCATTCTGTAACACCCCAGCTTAACATGACCACAATATTGTCCGCTTTCCCCGCAGGCGCACAGCTTTTTCTTGGCGACCACACACGAGAATCACTTTCCCAGGAGGTCACCCATCCTGGTAGTGCTCTTTGCCCGAGCACGCTTAACTGCAGCGTATGTAGTGACCCGAACTTTTCCATGTTTATATATATTAATTGAGATTGATATTTACATGATTAAATGTTTCCAACATGTTAAGCAATCAAACTTGTTAAGACTTGATTAATTGAAATATATTTCATATAGACAATTGACCATCCAAGTTGACCGGCGATTCACGAACGTTAAAACTTGTAAAAACGACATGACGATATATATATGGATATACATATGGTTAACATGAGATTATGATAAGTAAGTATCTCCATAAGTATATTAACAATGAGTTATATACATATAAACAAGACTACTAACTTAAGGATTTCGAAACGAGACATATATGTAACGATTATCGTTGTAACGACATTTAAATGTATATATATCATATTAAGATATATTAATATATCATAATATCATGATAATATAATAATTTAACATCTCATTAGATATAATAAATAATGGGTTAACAGCATTAATTGAGATCGTTAACTTAAAGGTTTCAAAACAACACTTACATGTAACGACTAACGATGACTTAACGACTCAGTTAAAATGTATATACATGTAGTGTATTTAGATGTATTAAAATACTTTTGGAAGACTTCAAGACATATATCAAAATACTCATACTTAACGAAAATGGTTAAAGTTACTTTCACATTCTTTTCTTTCATCAAGAATTCTAGTCGTATTTTTACCCGTATTATACACAGCTTCAAAACGTACTTACTATGGGTATATACCAATAGGAACTAGCATGGAATTCCACTCTTGATTATGTCATGTATGACTAATCAATTTTAACTTCTACCAAGAGCTAGTCAACTAACTAGAACTCCTTTTAACCCCACTCACCACTCACCAATTACCACTCATCATTCACTCCATTTCACTTCCAATTCTCTTTCTAATTCTCTCTCAACACACCCACACTATTATGAACGTATTTTTCCAGTATTTAATCATCATCTTCATCAAAAATCACTTCAAGAATCAAGCTATAATCATCATAGGAAGAACACTTCAAGAACACTCTAAAAATCCCTTCAAGTTTACTAATTTACTTCCAAGCTTTCTAATCCATTCCAAGTAATCATCTAAGATCAAGAAACCTTTGTTATATACAGTAGGTTATCTTTCTTATTCAAGGTAATATTCATATTCAAACTTTGATTCAATTTCTATAACTATAAACTATCTTAATTCGAGTAAAAATCTTACTTGAACTTGTTTTTGTGTCATGATCCTACTTCAAGAACTTTCAAGCCATCCAAGATCCTTTCAAGCTAGATCATTTCTTGTCACTTCCAGTAGGTTTACCTACTAAACTTGAGGTAGTAATGATGTTCATAACATCATTCGATTCATATATATAAAACTATCTTATTCGAAGGTTTAAACTCGTAATCACTAGAACATAGTTTAGTTAATTCTAAACTTGCTCGCAAACAAAAGTTAATCCTTCTAACTTGACTTTTAAAATTAACTAAACACATGTTCTATATCTATATGATATGCTAACTTAATGATTTAAAACCTGGAAACACGAAAAACACCGTAAAACCGGATTTACGCCGTCATAGTAACACCGCGGGCTGTTTTGGTTTAGTTAATTAAAAACTATGATAAACTTTGATTTAAAAGTTGTTATTCTGAGAAAATGATTTTTATTATGAACATGAAACTATATCCAAAAATTATGGTTAAACTCAAAGTGGAAGTATGTTTTCTAAAATGGTCATCTAGACGTCGTTCTTTCGACTGAAATGACTACCTTTACAAAAAACGACTTGTAACTTATTTTTCCGACTATAAACCTATACTTTTCTGTTTAGATTCATAAAATAGAGTTCAATATGAAACCATAGCAATTTGATTCACTCAAAACGGATTTAAAATGAAGAAGTTATGGGTAAAACAAGATTGGATAATTTTTCTCATTTTAGCTACGTGAAAATTGGTAACAAATCTATTCCAACCATAACTTAATCAACTTGTATTGTATATTATGTAATCTTGAGATACCATAGACACGTATACAATGTTTCGACCTATCATTTCGACACATCTATATATATTTCGGAACAACCATAGACACTCTATATGTGAATGTTGGAGTTAGCTATACAGGGTTGAGGTTGATTCCAAAATATATATAGTTTGAGTTGTGATCAATACTGAGATACGTATACACTGGGTCGTGGATTGATTCAAGATAATATTTATCGATTTATTTCTGTACATCTAACTGTGGACAACTAGTTGTAGGTTACTAACGAGGACAGCTGACTTAATAAACTTAAAACATCAAAATATATTAAAAGTGTTGTAAATATATTTTAAACATACTTTGATATATATGTATATATTGTTATAGGTTCGTGAATCAACCAGTGGCCAAGTCTTACTTCCCGACGAAGTAAAAATCTGTGAAAGTGAGTTATAGTCCCACTTTTAAAATCTAATATTTTTGGGATGAGAATACATGCAGGTTTTATAAATGATTTACAAAATAGACACAAGTACGTGAAACTACATTCTATGGTTGAATTATCGAAATCGAATATGCCCCTTTTTATTAAGTCTGGTAATCTAAGAATTAGGGAACAGACACCCTAATTGACGCGAATCCTAAAGATAGATCTATTGGGCCTAACAAACCCCATCCAAAGTACCGGATGCTTTAGTACTTCGAAATTTATATCATATCCGAAGGGTGTCCCGGAATGATGGGGATATTCTTAAAAATGCATCTTGTTATTGTCGGTTACCAGGTGTTCACCATATGAATGATTTTTATCTCTATGTATGGGATGTGTATTGAAATATGAAATCTTGTGGTCTATTATTACGATTTGATATATATAGGTTAAACCTATAACTCACCAACATTTTTGTTGACGTTTAAAGCATGTTTATTCTCAGGTGAATATTAAGAGCTTCCGCTGTTGCATACTAAAATAAGGACAAGATTTGGAGTCCATGTTTGTATGATATTGTGTAAAAACTGCATTCAAGAAACTGATTTTGATGTAACATATTTGTATTGTAAACCATTATGTAATGGTCGTGTGTAAACAGGATATTTTAGATTATCATTATTTGATAATCTACGTAAAGCTTTTTAAACCTTTATAAAGGTTATGGTGTTTTAAAAATGAATGCAGTCTTTGAAAAACGTCTCATATAGAGGTCAAAACCTCGCAACGAAATCAATTAATATGGAACGTTTTTAATCAATAAGAACGGGACATTTCAGTTGGTATCCGAGCGTTGGTCTTAGAGAACCAGAATTTTGCATTAGTGTGTCTTATCGAGTTTGTTAGGATGCATTAGTGAGTCTGGACTTCGACCGTGTTTACTTGAAAAATGATTGCTTAACAAATTTTGTTGGAAACTATATATTTTTAACATGTGAATATTATGTGATATATTAATCTCTTAACGCGTTTGATATTATGTGATAGATGTCTACCTCTAGAACAAGTCCCATTGACTCACCTAATAATAATGAAGAGTCAAATGTAAATTGGAATGATTCGTAGACTGATTCACAAGTTCCCGAAGAGGAACCGGAAGAAGAGTCGGAACCAGAAGAAGAATCGGAACCGGAAGAAGAATCGGAACCAGATGAAGAAATAGAACCGGTGGGGGAAATAATAAAATGGTTAAGTAAAAGAAAATCCTCAACCAACCGACCAAGGTTAATTATGGTCAATGGTGTTTCCGCTAAGGAAGTAAAATATTGGGAGGATTACCAATTCTCCGATGAATCGGATTCTGACGAGAATTCCGATGATGTTTGAAAGGACCCGTTCATATACATTATAAACGATTCACAATAGTTGATTACATTGCGAGGTATTTTGACCTCTATATGATACATTTTACAAACATTGCATTCGTTTTTAAAAGACAAACTTTCTTTACAACGAAAGTTGACAGAATGCACACCATTTCATAATACATCCAACTATAATTGACATAATAATAATCTTGATGAACTCAATGACTCGAATGCAACGTCTTTCAAAATATGCCATGAATGACTCCAAGTAATATCCTTAAAATGAGCTAATGCACAGCGGAAGATTTCTTTAATACCTGAGAATAAACATGCTTTAAAGTGTCAACCAAAAGGTTGGTGAGTTCATAGGTTTATCATAATAATCATTTCAATATATTAATAGACCACAAGATTTCCGTTTATAAATATATGTACACTCGCAAGTGTATAAAAGTATTCTATAAGTTGTAGGCACCCGGTAACAAGCCTTAACGTTCATGTTTTACCCTCTGAAGTACACCAGATCAGGTGTGTTTAAAATAACCTCGAAGTACTAAAGCATCCCATAGTCAGGATGGGGTTTGTCAGGCCCAATAGATCTATCTTTAGGATTCGCGCCTACCGTACATAGACAAGTAGTTTAATGTTACCAAGCTAAGGATATATTTCTGGTTTAAACCCACGTAGAATTAGTTTTAGTACTTGTGCCTATTTCGTAAAATATTTATAAAAACAGCGCATGTATTCTCAGTCCCAAAAATATATATAAAAGGGAGCAAATGAAACTCACCATACTGTATTTCGTAGTAAAAATACATATAACGTCATTTAACAAGTACAAGGTTGGCCTCGGATTCACGAACCTATATTAATTATATATATTTATATGCTGGTCAATATTTGTCTAACAATTTTTGGTCAAGTCATAGTGTACCACAATCCTAATGCTCGAGACTAATATGCAAAAGTCAACTTGACCCAAAATGACTTCTAAAATTTATACGTGTTTATTATATAACTTAGCTATAGTCGTTTTATATATTTAAATATATTTATTAGATTTTATAATAATAAAAGTCATTTATTAATAAAAATTTATATTAACGTTTATATATGATAAAATATACTTTTATATATCTTAAGTAGTAAAATTTATAAAGTTCACTTAATATCGTAAAACTATAGTGGTAAGTATTATTAATGTAATTATATTACGCGTGGTGAAAAATATCTTTGTATCCCCTATTTATTTGATAAAATAATATTGATCATAATAATAATAAGTAAAATTTGTATTATTTTATAATAATAATTATTATTATTCTATTAAAAAAATAACAATATTTATATTTACTAAAAATGTTATTATGATAAAATGATAATACTAACATAATAGTAATAATGATATTTTATAATAACAATGATATTTCTATTAAAATAATAACGACGATAGTAATAATAATCATTTTAACAATAATACTAAAATTCAGTGGACTATAACTTCAAATCCGTTCATCGAAACCATTCGATATCTAAATGAAAAGTTCTTAATTTTTCGCTAGCTTTCCAATGACATGCATATCATATACCCTATCTCAGTAGCATATGTATCTAATTCAGGATTCAACAAACCTATCTAAGGACAATATCGAATGTACAAGCATGCATAATCCTATATACTCGAGCACTAGCCAGGGATACACTATTGATATATAGAAGTTAAGTTATGAGTGCTCACGTATCAATATTGAGATTCAATATTGCAGGAAAGTACGTAGACGCAACTGAGATGATAAAAACTAGATTGACCTCACGAGCATACCCATGAACCATACCCATCACCTCCATAGCTATAACCCATAATTTCCTTAGCTTCGACTCATTCAAAAAACTATTTTGAAATCACTCGGACATCACTCCGTCGTAATATTTTATGTATACTAATAATATCTTGAAATAATATAGAGCAAATATATATATATATGTAAATCGATTGAGAGTGTTTAGAGAAATATATTTTCAAGTTTCTATGAAATAATGAAACCTATTGAATTCTATTTATAATAGATTTTTGAATTATTAAAGTGAATTATTAAAGTATGAATTATTAAAGTGAATTATTAAAGTATGAATTATTAAAGTGAATTATTAAAGTATGAATTATTAAAGTGAATTATTAAAGTATGAATTATTAAAGTAAATTATTAAAGTATGAATTATTAAAGTGAATTATTAAAGTATGAATTATTAAAGTGAATTATTAAAGTATGAATTATTAAAGTGAATTATTAAAGTATGAATTATTAAAGTAAATTATTAAAGTTAAAGTAAAGGTAAAGTAAAGTAAAGGTAAAGTAAAGTAAAGGTAAAGTTAAAGTATAGTAAAAATATAAAAACTATGTATGTATAATACGTGTATAAATATATATATAATATTAATTTAAATCGTTATATATATTTAATGAAATAAAATATAAATATCGTTATATTTATTATACTGGTTAAGTAATGAGTTGTCAAAAGTGATTCTAGATATTTATAAAAGTTATATACGTTTTAATAATAAAGTTCTTTTTAAACTGAAAACGTTTTTGTACGTTTGAAAATAGATTAATAGAATATTATGGAAACCAATTCTCCAATAGCTTTTGTCTAACTTTCGTAAATGACACTTTTTATTTTTATTTATAAATAGCTTTACAAATTATTCCGAATATCGTTAAGAGGAATATATTTCTCAAATCATAGTGGACCTCTCAACAGAGACTTGTAATCATAATTCAATGTTTCTGATAATTCAATCATTTAATATATATTTTTTTTTAATTTCGTCGATAATCATATTGAAACAAATACATTCATATAAAGCATTATACTTTTAAATACTTTATTGACATTTTCAATTTATAACATATACACATATACATACATATTCATATATGTTCATTTAATGGTTCGTGAATCATTGGAATTTGGTCGAGGTTTAAATGAATGTATAAACATAGTTTAAAATCCTTGAGATTTAACTTAACAAACATTGCTTATCGTGTCAGAATAATATAAAGATAAAGTTTAAATTTAGTCGAAAATTTCCGGGTCGTCACAGTACCTACCCGTTAAAGAAATTTCGTCCCCGAAATTTGATAGAGGTCGTTATGGCTAACAATGAGAATGTTATTATGACGATTATGAAGTTTTATCATGTCTAAGAAATATGGATAAAATAATTCGATTACTCAAAGCGTATGAGGGAAGTTATCGTAAATGAAGGAAATAAGATTATAGTGATTCGTCATATCTTTTGACGTCATCACAATTGATCTCCGAATTTAAAGAAAATCTTTGTAATCTATGTTGGATTTGATGCTTCGGTGATTAAGGAGATTATGATTCTCTTCGAATTAATACGATAATCCATCTTGATTTCTCTGTCGGGTATTTCACTATAAATCCACCTCCTTCGTGTCCTTACAACTCACACCTTCTATTCTTTCTCCCTCAACTCATATTTTAAAGTATTTGTCAATATGCTTCATCCAGTACTGATTCTCGATATACTCCTCACTTTCATATCTGTCATTCTTCTTTTTCATCTGCCTCCGGAAGAATCTATTTACTTCTACTATATTCTCGGTTTTATAGTGTTTTTAGTTCTTCCGTGTCTTTATATTGCTATATGCATCGATATATACGGTTTATAATTTTTGGGTGGTTGTTGGGTTTTATATCTTCCCTTATATTTCAAAGCCCCTGCTTTTGTCTTCTATAATCATTGACATCCAAGTTAATGCTCCCTTCTATTTGCTGCGATTTATACTCCAATTTCTATTTTGGAGTTTTGTCCTTTCGTTTCTTCTTCTTGCGATTAAGCAACGTTTGTAATGGTCCAGTATTCGCAGATATGAATTTCAGAATGAACATAGTTAATATTCTAAGAAGGAAATGGTAATGGCACGATCTTGATTTCTTAATTTACCAGAATACCCTGAAAAGACCGAATCATCAAGAAAATATATTCTTGATATTTTTAGAGATTAAATAGAATACAAGATTCGTGTAACATGGAACATGATGACGGCATGGTCTGTGAATAGTCATGTCCCATTAGAAACTCAGCATGACTTACTGTAATATAATCACGTTGATCAAGTGTCATTATATTATACTAACTCATGCTTCAGTTCCCAACACTACTTCAAAACATTCATAATTTAAACTCGAAAGTTTATAGAATATAGAAACTAATAGTTTCTTATATGATGTAACACTGATAGCGCAAAGAGATAAATGACTTCAGATAAGATTAGTTGTGAAAATATCTTCAGAAATATCGCGGATATTTATAATGAAAGATATGATAATATCTTAGAATTTCTAATATTGATGGATGATGATGAAGATTTGTCTGTAAAGGTTTAGAATAAAGAGTAAGGTATTCGTTAATGACTTTAGCAGGCACTGAATCATTTGGATTCTTTGAAGACAGATTTAGTCTTTGTGATTTGTCCACAGCCTCCTTCATAGTCTGTTCAATCCGTTTTCCAGTTCCAAACCTTCTCTTTTTCTCAGCTTTACCACCTTACTATTCTTTGTCATCAAACTTTTTACTGTTAAGATCATTTACAGTTTTTGATGCTTCGTCAGCATTTCAAGAACTAGTTTGCAGTTCAGAATATTTTTCAGAACTTCACATTCAAAGTATGTAAGTCCAGGAGATAGACGTTTTACGTACACATATAACTGTTGGCATAGACATGCTGCGAGATTTCAAAATACTGGTTACTGTTTTTCGATGATTCATATGACAATTCTCGTTACAAGATGCGAATGAGTAAATGATGCGATTTCAATAAATATAATGATTTTTTTTTGAAAAGTCAAATATAATTGAAGTTGTTGGTAAGTTTATTACTAAGGTGGCGAGATATGAAAGGCCCCCAGTAACGATGACGAAAGGGCAACGTATCTATCGAGGTTATAATAAGACTAGTCCGACTGAAAAGTTGAAGTTGACTTGCTGGAGCTGTGACAAAACTGTCTACTTTGAAAAGGAATTGAAAAGTCATTTTAGCTAATAAATGCCAAAGGGTCTGACACGGATACGCGTCGAACTATGACTTTGGCTTCGAGAGCTTTTTAGGTACATAAATGTGGGTAATATGTGATTGGATCATCATCTCGATTGTTCATTGTTTGAAGTGTCTTCGAAAACTTCAGAGAGTTTGAACACAGTTTGTAATCGTTAATATACATATGATGTTCTAACATGGTTTTGAAGTCAAAGTATAGCTTTGAAAGATGTAGGAATCTAAGAGTGATGTCTTCTGTTAAATCATGACTTGAATTTTGATTTGTCAAAATCAGAATGCGTAATCAAATTTGGGTGAGAATGGTTGTTTTGATTTCTATACAAGAATGTATATTGTTGTGAGATTTTGAGAGTATAGTTGATGATTTGCTTAATCAGATTCGAAAAATGTAATATATTAATTGTGAATTTATATATCTCTCGGGTATTACCTACCCGTTAAAAAAAAATTCACAATTAATATTTTGTACAACAGAATTTTATTACAGTCTTTATGAAAATATATATGTGCATATTTTCTTCAGATGTAACATAGATTTAATGAGTTAATATTAAATTAAACTCATTTAATTTACGGTTGAAACTAGAACTGAATAATCCCTAAAGACTTTAGAAATTACATAACTTTTACGGAGTATTTATTCAATAAAATTGAAATTATGAATTAATACTTCGTTATTTGTTGGTGTTTGTAACCCTTGCACCATATTCTCTAAAGCCACTACTCGAGCGCGAAGCTCGTTGACTTCTTCTATTACATCGGGGTGATTGTCGGTTCGGACGAGCAGATAAATAAAATCTAGAATTTGATGTAGTATATAATCGTGACGAGATACTCTGAAAATGAGAGAGAAAATGGTGTTTCAGACCGGTTCGCTGGTAAGCTTCAGGTTCATCGCCAAGAGGGCAATGTGGTGGATGGAAGGGATCACCTTCTTCTTGTCTCCAATTATTGAGGAGGCTACGAACCTATCCCCAATTCATTCATAATAGATGATGGCTAATTGGTTGATCCATTCCGGTCACACTGCTTTCGGAGCTTGAGTGAGATTCCATATCGGAATTCGAGGGACTTGAACTAATGACGAATTCCATTTTGTTCGATTGAATAAAGAATTTTTCGATATGAAATGATTTTTCGGCTATAGGGTGGTATTCTAATTACATAGAATATCTATATATATAGCGCAAAAGATTTCGTAGATTACGGAGGAAATTACGGGATATGTCAAGCAAAGTTTACAGTAACAGATACGCTAAGATATGGATTAGCAGATACGCTAAGATATGAATTTTGTCTATACACTATTCATGCAATCAATGCAGTAAGACGTGTCTAGACTAAGAATGATAAGTAGGCAATTTCCGACAAAAATGATAAGCAAAACTTTTGACATGCAGACACGGTCGAAGTCCAGGCTCATTAATGCATCCTAACGACTATCAGTCAGACACACTAATGCAGACCTGGTTCGCTAAGACCACCGCTCTGATACCAACTGAAAGGACCCGTTCATATACATTATAAACGATTCACAATAGTTGATTACATTGCGAGGTATTTTGACCTCTATATGATACATTTTACAAACATTGCATTCGTTTTTAAAAGACAAACTTTCTTTACAACGAAAGTTGACGGAATGCACACCATTTCATAATACATCCAACTATAATTGACATAATAATAATCTTGATGAACTCAATGACTCGAATGCAACGTCTTTCAAAATATGCCATGAATGACTCCAAGTAATATCCTTAAAATGAGCTAATGCACAGCGGAAGATTTCTTTAATACCTGAGAATAAACATGCTTTAAAGTGTCAACCAAAAGGTTGGTGAGTTCATAGGTTTATCATAATAATCATTTCAATATATTAATAGACCACAAGATTTCCGTTTATAAATATATGTACACTCGCAAGTGTATAAAAGTATTCTATAAGTTGTAGGCACCCGGTAACAAGCCTTAACGTTCATGTTTTACCCTCTGAAGTACACCAGATCAGGTGTGTTTAAAATAACCTCGAAGTACTAAAGCATCCCATAGTCAGGATGGGGTTTGTCAGGCCCAATAGATCTATCTTTAGGATTCGCGCCTACCGTACATAGACAAGTAGTTTAATGTTACCAAGCTAAGGATATATTTCTGGTTTAAACCCACGTAGAATTAGTTTTAGTACTTGTGCCTATTTCGTAAAATATTTATAAAAACAGCGCATGTATTCTCAGTCCCAAAAATATATATAAAAGGGAGCAAATGAAACTCACCATACTGTATTTCGTAGTAAAAATACATATAACGTCATTTAACAAGTACAAGGTTGGCCTCGGATTCACGAACCTATATTAATTATATATATTTATATGCTGGTCAATATTTGTCTAACAATTTTTGGTCAAGTCATAGTGTACCACAATCCTAATGCTCGAGACTAATATGCAAAAGTCAACTTGACCCAAAATGACTTCTAAAATTTATACGTGTTTATTATATAACTTAGCTATAGTCGTTTTATATATTTAAATATATTTATTAGATTTTATAATAATAAAAGTCATTTATTAATAAAAATTTATATTAACGTTTATATATGATAAAATATACTTTTATATATCTTAAGTAGTAAAATTTATAAAGTTCACTTAATATCGTAAAACTATAGTGGTACGTATTATTAATGTAATTATATTACGCGTGGTGAAAAATATCTTTGTATCCCCTATTTATTTGATAAAATAATATTGATCATAATAATAATAAGTAAAAGTTGTATTATTTTGTAATAATAATTATTATTATTCTATTAAAAAAATAACAATATTTATATTTACTAAAAATGTTATTATGATAAAATGATAATACTAACATAATAGTAATAATGATATTTTATAATAACAATGATATTTCTATTAAAATAATAACGACGATAGTAATAATAATCATTTTAACAATAATACTAAAATTCAGTTGACTATAACTTCAAATCCGTTCATCGAAACCATTCGATATCTAAATGAAAAGTTCTTAATTTTTCGCTAGCTTTCCAATGACATGCATATCATATACCCTATCTCAGTAGCATATGTATCTAATTCAGGATTCAACAAACCTATCTAAGGACAATATCTAATGTACAAGCATGCATAATCCTATATACTCGAGCACTAGCCAGGGATACACTATTGATATATAGAAGTTAAGTTATGAGTGCTCACGTATCAATATTGAGATTCAATATTGCAGGAAAGTACGTAGACGCAACGGAGATGATAAAAACTAGATTGACCTCACGAGCATACCCATGAACCATACCCATCACCTCCATAGCTATAACCCATAATTTCCTTAGCTTCGACTCATTCAAAAAACTATTTTGAAATCACTCGGACATCACTCCGTCGTAATATTTTATGTATACTAATAATATCTTGAAATAATATAGAGCAAATATATATATATATATATATATGTAAATCGATTGAGAGTGTTTAGAGAAATATATTTTCAAGTTTCTATGAAATAATGAAACCTATTGAATTCTATTTATAATAGATTTTTGAATTATTAAAGTGAATTATTAAAGTATGAATTATTAAAGTGAATTATTAAAGTATGAATTATTAAAGTGAATTATTAAAGTATGAATTATTAAAGTGAATTATTAAAGTATGAATTATTAAAGTAAATTATTAAAGTATGAATTATTAAAGTGAATTATTAAAGTATGAATTATTAAAGTGAATTATTAAAGTATGAATTATTAAAGTGAATTATTAAAGTATGAATTATTAAAGTGAATTATTAAAGTTAAAGTAAAGGTAAAGTAAAGTAAAGGTAAAGTAAAGTAAAGGTAAAGTTAAAGTATAGTAAAAATATAAAAACTATGTATGTATAATACGTGTATAAATATATATATAATATTAATTTAAATCGTTATATATATTTAATGAAATAAAATATAAATATCGTTATATTTATTATACTGGTTAAGTAATGAGTTGTCAAAAGTGATTCTAGATATTTATAAAAGTTATATACGTTTTAATAATAAAGTTCTTTTTAAACTGAAAACGTTTTTGTACGTTTGAAAATAGATTAATAGAATATTATGGAAACCAATTCTCCAATAGCTTTTGTCTAACTTTCGTAAATGACACTTTTTATTTTTATTTATAAATAGCTTTACAAATTATTCCGAATATCGTTAAGAGGAATATATTTCTCAAATCATAGTGGACCTCTCAACAGAGACTTGTAATCATAATTCAATGTTTCTGATAATTCAATCATTTAATATATATATTTTTTTAATTTCGTCGATAATCATATTGAAACAAATACATTCATATAAAGCATTATACTTTTAAATACTTTATTGACATTTTCAATTTATAACATATACACATATACATACATATTCATATATGTTCATTTAATGGTTCGTGAATCATTGGAATTTGGTCGAGGTTTAAATGAATGTATAAACATAGTTTAAAATCCTTGAGATTTAACTTAACAAATATTTCTTATCGTGTCAGAATAATATAAAGATAAAGTTTAAATTTAGTCGAAAATTTCCGGGTCGTCACAATGTTATAGAAATTACCCCAACTGAATTTAAAAAGGCAAAAGAAAATAATAAGGGAAAGGGTATAAAAATAGAGAAATCTAATTCCAACCCCGATGAACTTTATATGTATCGTCAACCCCCGAAGTCCTTAAGTGGTAACAATGACCCGGGAACCTCTAAACCACCAGGTTTTTCTAAACCAATGTGGAAAATTACGGCTCGTATTAGGGGAACATCATATATCCCTAGAAACTTGGAAAAACGAACCAAAACCAAAGAAGAAGAAACAAGCGAGTCGGAATAAGATAGTTGTATTCGTGTGGTGTAATATATGTAATATAGTGTGCTTATGCTTTATGATATATGTAAAAATTGCTTGTATTAATAAGTATTTTTTTTATGAATCTAACTCTTGTCTATTTTACAGTATAAAAACAGAAAATGGATAGACAACCCAATATTTTAAGAGACCTACCCGGAGACATGATTGATGAAATCTTGTCTAGAGTCGGTCAGAATTCTTCGGCACAACTATTTAAGGCGAGATCAGTTTGTAAGACATTCGAAGAACGTTCCAAGAATGCCTTGGTTTATAAAAGGCTTTCGTTCGAAAGATGGGGGATATCACATTGGGAAATCCATAAGTTACGATGTGTTTACTTTGACGCATATATTGCGGGGAACCCAAATGCTATTTTACGCAATGGGTTAAGAAATTATTTTGACTCAATATATCCGAATATTGGACTTCATGATTTAGAAAAAGCGGCTAACATGCAACATAAAAAAGCATGTTATGCTTACGGATTAGTAATGTTCGCTTCTCACCAAAGTGAGAACAAGAACATCGGGCTACAACTATTAAACAAAACGTTCTCACAAGTGACGGAGTCGGTAATTGGGGTAAGAAATGAGGTATTTAGATTGTTACGGGACTGTTGGACATTACGTAACCCTCGTCCCTTTGACGACGTTACAACACGCTGTCTTATCAACGGCCATAACGGTTATGTTCCACAAGACCAAGGATGGGAAGTAATCCTAGTAAAACCAGAATGCATGACTTGTTTCTAGACGTATGAATTACGTGTCTTTATTGCCTTTGCTGAACGACTTGTGTACTAGCTAGAATTATCTTCACAACCATCTTGTATCAAATTTATTGTGTGCTATATTTCATGCTATATGTAAAATAAGCGGTATTGTAAGTTTGTAAAATATTGTGTAAAAGTTTGAACGCGAAATATTATTATAATCAGTTTTTCATATAGAATTGTAGTAGTTGAATTGTATATTAGCTACTAAGTATGAACTTAACGGGTAGGTACTACCCGAATTTAAACTTATAAAACGCTAATATGAAGAAAAAGCTTTTATAAATGAGTTCATATTATGCTACAATATACTATTAACTACTCTTAATATTCTGTATGATTAACTTGTTCCATTTGACTATTTTGAAGGAAATGGCACCGACTACTCGACACACCGTGAATATGAATGAAGAGGAATTCCGTACTTTTCTAGCTTCAAACATAGCCGCAGTACAGGCTGCGCTACATACCAACAATAACCTTGGATCTAGCAGTACAGGAAATCGTGTAGGATGCACCTACAAAGAATTCACTGCCTGCAAACCTTTGGAATTTGATGGAACCGAAGGACCGATCGGATTGAAACGGTGGACCGAGAAGGTCGAATCGGTGTTTGCCATAAGTAAGTGTACTGAAGAGGACAAAGTGAAGTACGCTACGCATACCTTCACAGGTTCTGCGTTAACATGGTGGAATACCTATCTAGAGCAAGTGGGACAAGACGATGCGTACGCACTACCGTGGTCAGCATTCAAGCACTTGATGAACGAGAAGTACCGTCCCAGAACCGAGGTCAATAAGCTCAAGACAGAACTTAGAGGGTTACGAACCCAAGGATTTGATATTACCACGTACGAAAGACGATTCACAGAATTGTGCCTATTGTGTCCGAGAGCATTCGAAGATGAGGAAGAGAAGATCGACGCGTTTGTGAAAGGATTACCGGAAAGAATCCAAGAAGATATAAGTTCACACGAGCCCGCCTCCATACAACAGGCATGTAGAATGGCTCACAAACTAGTGAACCAGATTGAAGAAAGAATTAAAGAACAGACTGCTGAAGAGGCCAATGTGAAGCAAGTCAAAAGAAAGTGGGAGGAAAACGGTGATAAGAATCACCAATACAACAACAACAACAACAATTACAACAATAATCGCAACAATTATCCCAACAATCGCAACATCAACCGCAACTACAACAAACGGCCCAACAACAACAACAACAACAACAACAACAACAACAACAACAGCAACTACAACAATCATCCCAACAACAATAATAACCGCAACAACAACAACAACAATCAGAAGCAGCTATGCCAAAGGTGTGAAAAGTATCACTCGGGGTTCTGCACCAAATTTTGCAATAAGTGTAAAAGAAATGGTCATAGCGCGGCAAAGTGTGAGGTCTACGGACCAGGGGTTAATAGAACGAAAGGAACAAATGGTGTCGGAACGAGTAATGGCGGAGCAAGTAGTGTCGGAGCAAGTTATGCCAATGTAGTTTGTTATAAATGTGGAAAACCGGGCCACATTATTAGAAATTGCCCGAACCAGGAGAACACGAATGGACAAGGCCGCGGAAGAGTTTTCAATATTAATGCGGCAGAGGCACAAGAAGACCCGGAGCTTGTTACGGGTACGTTTCTTATTGACAATAAATCTGCTTACGTTTTATTTGATTCGGGTGCGGATAGAAGCTATATGAGTAGAGATTTTTGTGCTAAATTAAGTTGTCCATTGACGCCTTTGGATAGTAAATTTTTACTCGAATTAGCAAATGGTAAATTAATTTCAGCAGATAATATATGTCGGAATCGAGAAATTAAACTGGTTAGCGAAACATTTAAGATTGATTTGATACCAGTAGAGTTAGGGAGTTTTGATGTGATAATCGGTATGGACTGGTTGAAAGAAGTGAAAGCAAAGATCGTTTGTTACAAAAATGCAATTCGCATTATACGAGAAAAAGGAAAACCCTTAATGGTGTACGGAGAAAAGGGCAACACGAAGCTACATCTTATTAGTAATTTGAAGGCACAAAAACTAATAAGAAAAGGTTGCTATGCTGTTCTAGCACACGTCGAGAAAGTACAAACTGAAGAAAAGAGCATCAATGATGTTCCCGTCGCAAAAGAATTTCCCGATGTATTTCCGAAAGAATTACCGGGATTACCCCCACATCGATCCGTTGAATTTCAAATAGATCTTGTACCAGGAGCTGCACCAATAGCTCGTGCTCCTTACAGACTCGCACCCAGTGAGATGAAAGAACTGCAAAGCCAATTACAAGAACTTTTAGAGCGTGGTTTCATTCGACCAAGCACATCACCGTGGGGAGCTCCTGTTTTGTTTGTCAAGAAGAAAGATGGTACATTCAGGTTGTGTATCGACTACCGAGAGTTGAAAAAACTTACCATCAAGAACCGCTACCCACTACCGAGAATCGACGACTTATTTGATCAACTACAAGGCTCGTCTGTTTATTCAAAGATTGACTTACGTTCCGGGTATCATCAAATGCGGGTGAAAGAATATGATATTCCAAAGACTGCTTTCAGAATACGTTACGGTCATTATGAGTTTATGGTCATGCCATTTGGTTTAACTAATGCACCAGCTGTGTTCATGGACCTTATGAACCGAGTGTGTGGACCATACCTTGACAAATTTGTCATTATTTTCATTGATGACATACTTATTTACTCAAAGAATGACCAAGAACACTGTGAACATTTGAGAAAGGTGTTAGAAGTATTGAGGAAGGAAGAATTGTACGCTAAGTTTTCAAAGTGTGCATTTTGGTTGGAAGAAGTTCAATTCCTCGGTCACATAGTGAACAAAGAAGGTATTAAGGTGGATCCGGCAAAGATAGAAACTGTTGAAAAGTGGGAAACCCCGAAAACTCCGAAACACATACGCCAATTTTTAGGACTAGCTGGTTACTACAGAAGGTTCATCCAAGACTTTTCCAGAATAGCAAAACCCTTGACTGCATTAACGCATAAAGGGAAGAAATTTGAATGGAATGATGAACAAGAGAAAGCGTTTCAGTTATTGAAGAAAAAGCTAACTACGGCACCTATATTGTCATTGCCTGAAGGGAATGATGATTTTGTGATTTATTGTGACACATCAAAGCAAGGTCTTGGTTGTGTATTAATGCAACGAACGAAGGTGATTGCTTATGCGTCTAGACAATTGAAGATTCACGAACAAAATTATACGACGCATGATTTGGAATTAGGCGCGGTTGTTTTTGCATTAAAGACTTGGAGGCACTACTTATATGGGGTCAAAAGTATTATATATACCGACCACAAAAGTCTTCAACACATATTTAATCAGAAACAACTGAATATGAGGCAGCGTAGGTGGATTGAATTATTGAATGATTATGACTTTGAGATTCGTTACCACCCGGGGAAGGCAAATGTGGTAGCCGATGCTTTGAGCAGGAAGGACAGAGAACCCATTCGAGTGAAATCTATGAATATAATGATTCATAATAACATTACTACTCAAATAAAGGAGGCACAACAAGAAGTTTTAAAAGAGGGAAATTTAAAGGATGAAATACCCAAAGGATCGGAGAAGCATCTTAATATTCGGGAAGACGGAACCCGGTATAGGGCTGAAAGGATCTGGGTACCAAAATTTGGAGATATGAGAGAAATGGTACTTAGAGAAACTCATAAAACCAGATACTCAATACATCCTGGAACGGGGAAGATGTACAAGGATCTCAAGAAACATTTTTGGTGGCCGGGTATGAAAGCCGATGTTGCTAAATACGTAGGAGAATGTTTGACGTGTTCTAAGGTCAAAGCTGAGCATCAGAAGCCATCAGGTCTACTTCAACAACCCGAAATCCCGGAATGGAAATGGGAAAACATTACCATGGATTTCATCACTAAATTGCCAAGGACTGCAAGTGGTTTTGATACTATTTGGGTAATAGTTGATCGTCTCACCAAATCCGCACACTTCCTACCAATAAGAGAAGATGACAAGATGGAGAAGTTAGCACGACTGTATTTGAAGGAAGTCGTCTCCAGACATGGAATACCAATCTCTATTATCTCTGATAGGGATGGCAGATTTATTTCAAGATTCTGGCAGACATTACAGCAAGCATTAGGAACTCGTCTAGACATGAGTACTGCCTATCATCCACAAACTGATGGGCAGAGCGAAAGGACGATACAAACGCTTGAAGACATGCTACGAGCATGTGTTATTGATTTCGGAAACAGTTGGGATCGACATCTACCGTTAGCAGAATTTTCCTACAACAACAGCTACCATTCAAGCATTGAGATGGCGCCGTTTGAAGCACTTTATGGTAGAAAGTGCAGGTCTCCGATTTGTTGGAGTGAAGTGGGGGATAGACAGATTACGGGTCCGGAGATTATACAAGAAACTACCGAGAAGATCATCCAAATTCAACAACGGTTGAAAACCGCGCAAAGTCGACAAAAGAGCTACGCTGACATTAAAAGAAAAGATATAGAATTTGAAATTGGAGAGATGGTCATGCTTAAAGTTGCACCTTGGAAAGGCGTTGTTCGATTTGGTAAACGAGGGAAATTAAATCCAAGGTATATTGGACCATTCAAGATTATTGATCGTGTCGGACCAGTAGCTTACCGACTTGAGTTACCTCAACAACTCGCGGCTGTACATAACACTTTCCACGTCTCGAATTTGAAGAAATGTTTTGCTAAAGAAGATCTCACTATTCTGTTAGATGAAATCCAAATCAACGAAAAACTTCAATTCATCGAAGAACCCGTCGAAATAATGGATCGTGAGGTTAAAAGACTTAAGCAAAACAAGATACCAATTGTTAAGGTTCGATGGAATGCTCGTAGAGGACCCGAGTTCACCTGGGAGTGTGAAGATCAGATGAAGAAGAAATACCCGCATCTATTTCCAGAAGATTCATCAACACCTTCAACAGCTTAAAATTTCGGGATGAAATTTATTTAACGGGTAGGTACTGTAGTGACCCGAACTTTTCCATGTTTATATATATTAATTGAGATTGATATTTACATGATTAAATGTTTCCAACATGTTAAGCAATCAAACTTGTTAAGACTTGATTAATTGAAATATGTTTCATATAGACAATTGACCACCCAAGTTGACCGGCGATTCACGAACGTTAAAACTTGTAAAAACGACATGACGATATATATATGGATATACATATGGTTAACATGAGATTATGATAAGTAAGTATCTCCATAAGTATATTAACAATGAGTTATATACATATAAACAAGACTACTAACTTAAGGATTTCGAAACGAGACATATATGTAACGATTATCGTTGTAACGACATTTAAATGTATATATATCATATTAAGATATATTAATATATCATAATATCATGATAATATAATAATTTAACATCTCATTAGATATAATAAATAATGGGTTAACAGCATTAATTGAGATCGTTAACTTAAAGGTTTCAAAACAACACTTACATGTAACGACTAACGATGACTTAACGACTCAGTTAAAATGTATATACATGTAGTGTATTTAGATGTATTAAAATACTTTTGGAAGACTTCAAGACATATATCAAAATACTCATACTTAACGAAAATGGTTAAAGTTACTTTCACATTCTTTTCTTTCATCAAGAATTCTAGTCGTATTTTTACCCGTATTATACACAGCTTCAAAACGTACTTACTATGGGTATATACCAATAGGAACTAGCATGGGATTCCACTCTTGATTATGTCATGTATGACTAATCAATTTTAACTTCTACCAAGAGCTAGTCAACTAACTAGAACTCCTTTTAACCCCACTCACCACTCACCAATTACCACTCATCATTCACTCCATTTCACTTCCAATTCTCTTTCTAATTCTCTCTTAACACACCCACACTATTATGAACGTATTTTTCCAGTAGTTAATCATCATCTTCATCAAAAATCACTTCAAGAATCAAGCTATAATCATCATAGGAAGAACACTTCAAGAACACTCTAAAAATCCCTTCAAGTTTACTAATTTACTTCCAAGCTTTCTAATCCATTCCAAGTAATCATCTAAGATCAAGAAACCTTTGTTATATACAGTAGGTTATCTTTCTTATTCAAGGTAATATTCATATTCAAACTTTGATTCAATTTCTATAACTATAAACTATCTTAATTCGAGTAAAAATCTTACTTGAACTTGTTTTTGTGTCATGATCCTACTTCAAGAACTTTCAAGCCATCCAAGATCCTTTCAAGCTAGATCATTTCTTGTCACTTCCAGTAGGTTTACCTACTAAACTTGAGGTAGTAATGATGTTCATAACATCATTCGATTCATATATATAAAACTATCTTATTCGAAGGTTTAAACTCGTAATCACTAGAACATAGTTTAGTTAATTCTAAACTTGCTCGCAAACAAAAGTTAATCCTTCTAACTTGACTTTTAAAATTAACTAAACACATGTTCTATATCTATATGATATGCTAACTTAATGATTTAAAACCTGGAAACACGAAAAACACCGTAAAACCGGATTTACGCCGTCATAGTAACACCGCGGGCTGTTTTAGGTTAGTTAATTAAAAACTATGATAAACTTTGATTTAAAAGTTGTTATTCTGAGAAAATGATTTTTATTATGAACATGAAACTATATCCAAAAATTATGGTTAAACTCAAAGTGGAAGTATGTTTTCTAAAATGGTCATCTAGACGTCGTTCTTTCGACTGAAATGACTACCTTTACAAAAAACGACTTGTAACTTATTTTTCCGACTATAAACCTATACTTTTCTGTTTAGATTCATAAAATAGAGTTCAATATGAAACCATAGCAATTTGATTCACTCAAAACGGATTTAAAATGAAGAAGTTATGGGTAAAACAAGATTGGATAATTTTTCTCATTTTAGCTACGTGAAAATTGGTAACAAATCTATTCCAACCATAACTTAATCAACTTGTATTGTATATTATGTAATCTTGAGATACCATAGACACGTATACAATGTTTCGACCTATCATTTCGACACATCTATATATATTTCGGAACAACCATAGACACTCTATATGTGAATGTTGGAGTTAGCTATACAGGGTTGAGGTTGATTCCAAAATATATATAGTTTGAGTTGTGATCAATACTGAGATACGTATACACTGGGTCGTGGATTGATTCAAGATAATATTTATCGATTTATTTCTGTACATCTAACTGTGGACAACTAGTTGTAGGTTACTAACGAGGACAGCTGACTTAATAAACTTAAAACATCAAAATATATTAAAAGTGTTGTAAATATATTTTAAACATACTTTGATATATATGTATATATTGTTATAGGTTCGTGAATCAACCAGTGGCCAAGTCTTACTTCCCGACGAAGTAAAAATCTGTGAAAGTGAGTTATAGTCCCACTTTTAAAATCTAATATTTTTGGGATGAGAATACATGCAGGTTTTATAAATGATTTACAAAATAGACACAAGTACGTGAAACTACATTCTATGGTTGAATTATCGAAATCGAATATGCCCCTTTTTATTAAGTCTGGTAATCTAAGAATTAGGGAACAGACACCCTAATTGACGCGAATCCTAAAGATAGATCTATTGGGCCTAACAAACCCCATCCAAAGTACCGGATGCTTTAGTACTTCGAAATTTATATCATATCCGAAGGGTGTCCCGGAATGATGGGGATATTCTTAAAAATGCATCTTGTTATTGTCGGTTACCAGGTGTTCACCATATGAATGATTTTTATCTCTATGTATGGGATGTGTATTGAAATATGAAATCTTGTGGTCTATTATTACGATTTGATATATATAGGTTAAACCTATAACTCACCAACATTTTTGTTGACGTTTAAAGCATGTTTATTCTCAGGTGAATATTAAGAGCTTCCGCTGTTGCATACTAAAATAAGGACAAGATTTGGAGTCCATGTTTGTATGATATTGTGTAAAAACTGCATTCAAGAAACTGATTTTGATGTAACATATTTGTATTGTAAACCATTATGTAATGGTCGTGTGTAAACAGGATATTTTAGATTATCATTATTTGATAATCTACGTAAAGCTTTTTAAACCTTTATAAAGGTTATGGTGTTTTAAAAATGAATGCAGTCTTTGAAAAACGTCTCATATAGAGGTCAAAACCTCGCAACGAAATCAATTAATATGGAACGTTTTTAATCAATAAGAACGGGACATTTCAGTTGGTATCCGAGCGTTGGTCTTAGAGAACCAGAATTTTGCATTAGTGTGTCTTATCGAGTTTGTTAGGATGCATTAGTGAGTCTGGACTTCGACCGTGTTTACTTGAAAAATGATTGCTTAACAAATTTTGTTGGAAACTATATATTTTTAACATGTGAATATTATGTGATATATTAATCTCTTAACGCGTTTGATATTATGTGATAGATGTCTACCTCTAGAACAAGTCCCATTGACTCACCTAATAATAATGAAGAGTCAAATGTAAATTGGAATGATTCGTGGACTGATTCACAAGTTCCCGAAGAGGAACCGGAAGAAGAGTCGGAACCAGAAGAAGAATCGGAACCGGAAGAAGAATCGGAACCAGATGAAGAAATAGAACCGGTGGGGGAAATAATAAAATGGTTAAGTAAAAGAAAATCCTCAACCAACCGACCAATACATCCTGGAACGGGGAAGATGTACAAGGATCTCAAGAAACATTTTTGGTGGCCGGGTATGAAAGCCGATGTTGCTAAATACGTAGGATAATGTTTGACGTGTTCTAAGGTCAAAGCTGAGCATCAGAAGCCATCAGGTCTACTTCAACAACCCGAAATCCCGGAATGGAAATGAGAAAACATTACCATGGATTTCATCACTAAATTGCCAAGGACTGCAAGTGGTTTTGATACTATTTGGGTAATAGTTGATCGTCTCATCAAATCCGCACACTTCCTACCAATAAGAGAAGATGACAAGATGGAGAAGTTAGCACGACTGTATTTGAAGGAAGTCGTCTCCAGACATGGAATACCAATCTCTATTATCTCTGATAGGGATGGCAGATTTATTTCAAGATTCTGGCAGACATTACAGCAAGCCTTAGGAACTCGTCTAGACATGAGTACTGCCTATCATCCACAAACTGATGGGCAGAGCGAAAGGACGATACAAACGCTTGAAGACATGCTACGAGCATGTGTTATTGATTTCGGAAACAGTTGGGATCGACATCTACCGTTAGTAGAATTTTCCTACAACAACAGCTACCATTCAAGCATTGAGATGGCGCCGTTTGAAGCACTTTATGGTAGAAAGTGCAGGTCTCCGATTTGTTGGAGTGAAGTAGGGGATAGACAGATTACGGGTCCAGAGATTATACAAGAAACTACCGAGAAGATCATCCAAATTCAACAACGGTTGAAAACCGCGCAAAGTCGACAAAAGAGCTACGCTGACATTAAAAGAAAAGATATAGAATTTGAAATTGGAGAGATGGTCATGCTTAAAGTTGCACCTTGGAAAGGCGTTGTTCGATTTGGTAAACGAGGGAAATTAAATCCAAGGTATATTGGACCATTCAAGATTATTGATCGTGTCGGACCAGTAGCTTACCGACTTGAGTTACCTCAACAACTCGCGGCTGTACATAACACTTTCCACGTCTCGAATTTGAAGAAATGTTTTGCTAAAGAAGATCTCACTATTCTGTTAGATGAAATCCAAATCAACGAAAAACTTCAATTCATCGAAGAACCCGTCGAAATAATGGATCGTGAGGTTAAAAGACTTAAGCAAAACAAGATACCAATTGTTAAGGTTCGATGGAATGCTCGTAGAGGACTCGAGTTCACCTGGGAGTGTGAAGATCAGATGAAGAAGAAATACCCGCATCTATTTCCAGAAGATTCATCAACACCTTCAACAGCTTAAAATTTCGGGATGAAATTTATTTAACGGGTAGGTACTGTAGTGACCCGAACTTTTCCATGTTTATATATATTAATTGAGATTGATATTTACATGATTAAATGTTTCCAACATGTTAAGCAATCAAACTTGTTAAGACTTGATTAATTGAAATATGTTTCATATAGACAATTGACCACCCAAGTTGACCGGCGATTCACGAACGTTAAAACTTGTAAAAACGACATGACGATATATATATGGATATACATATGGTTAACATGAGATTATGATAAGTAAGTATCTCCATAAGTATATTAACAATGAGTTATATACATATAAACAAGACTACTAACTTAAGGATTTCGAAACGAGACATATATGTAACGATTATCGTTGTAACGACATTTAAATGTATATATATCATATTAAGATATATTAATATATCATAATATCATGATAATATAATAATTTAACATCTCATTAGATATAATAAATAATGGGTTAACAGCATTAATTGAGATCGTTAACTTAAAGGTTTCAAAACAACACTTACATGTAACGACTAACGATGACTTAACGACTCAGTTAAAATGTATATACATGTAGTGTATTTAGATGTATTAAAATACTTTTGGAAGACTTCAAGACATATATCAAAATACTCATACTTAACGAAAATGGTTAAAGTTACTTTCACATTCTTTTCTTTCATCAAGAATTCTAGTCGTATTTTTACCCGTATTATACACAGCTTCAAAACGTACTTACTATGGGTATATACCAATAGGAACTAGCATGGGATTCCACTCTTGATTATGTCATGTATGACTAATCAATTTTAACTTCTACCAAGAGCTAGTCAACTAACTAGAACTCCTTTTAACCCCACTCACCACTCACCAATTACCACTCATCATTCACTCCATTTCACTTCCAATTCTCTTTCTAATTCTCTCTCAACACACCCACACTATTATGAACGTATTTTTCCAGTATTTAATCATCATCTTCATCAAAAATCACTTCAAGAATCAAGCTATAATCATCATAGGAAGAACACTTCAAGAACACTCTAAAAATCCCTTCAAGTTTACTAATTTACTTCCAAGCTTTCTAATCCATTCCAAGTAATCATCTAAGATCAAGAAACCTTTGTTATATACAGTAGGTTATCTTTCTTATTCAAGGTAATATTCATATTCAAACTTTGATTCAATTTCTATAACTATAAACTATCTTAATTCGAGTAAAAATCTTACTTGAACTTGTTTTTGTGTCATGATCCTACTTCAAGAACTTTCAAGCCATCCAAGATCCTTTCAAGCTAGATCATTTCTTGTCACTTCCAGTAGGTTTACCTACTAAACTTGAGGTAGTAATGATGTTCATAACATCATTCGATTCATATATATAAAACTATCTTATTCGAAGGTTTAAACTCGTAATCACTAGAACATAGTTTAGTTAATTCTAAACTTGTTCGCAAACAAAAGTTAATCCTTCTAACTTGACTTTTAAAATTAACTAAACACATGTTCTATAACTATATGATATGCTAACTTAATGATTTAAAACCTGGAAACACGAAAAACACCGTAAAACCGGATTTACGCCGTCATAGTAACACCGCGGGCTGTTTTGGGTTAGTTAATTAAAAACTATGATAAACTTTGATTTAAAAGTTGTTATTCTGAGAAAATGATTTTTATTATGAACATGAAACTATATCCAAAAATTATGGTTAAACTCAAAGTGGAAGTATGTTTTCTAAAATGGTCATCTAGACGTCGTTCTTTCGACTGAAATGACTACCTTTACAAAAAATGACTTGTAACTTATTTTTCCGACTACAAACCTATACTTTTCTGTTTAGATTCATAAAATAGAGTTCAATATGAAACCATAGCAATTTGATTCACTCAAAACGGATTTAAAATGAAGAAGTTATGGGTAAAACAATATTGGATAATTTTTCTCATTTTAGGTACGTGAAAATTGGTAACAAATCTATTCCAACCATAACTTAATCAACTTGTATTGTATATTATGTAATCTTGAGATACCATAGACACGTATGCAATGTTTCGACCTATCATTTCGACACATCTATATATATTTCGGAACAACCATAGACACTCTATATGTGAATGTTGGAGTTAGCTATACAGGGTTGAGGTTGATTCCAAAATATATATAGTTTGAGTTGTGATCAATACTGAGATACGTATACACTGGGTCGTGGATTGATTCAAGATAATATTTATCGATTTATTTCTGTACATCTAACTGTGGACAACTAGTTGTAGGCTACTAACGAGGACAGCTGACTTAAAAAACTTAAAACATCAAAATATATTAAAAGTGTTGTAAATATATTTTAAACATACTTTGATATATATGTATATATTGTTATAGGTTCATGAATCAACCAGTGGCCAAGTCTTACTTCCCGACGAAGTAAAAATCTGTGAAAGTGAGTTATAGTCCCACTTTTAAAATCTAATATTTTTGGGATGAGAATACATGCAGGTTTTATAAATGATTTACAAAATAGACACAAGTACGTGAAACTACATTCTATGGTTGAATTATCGAAATCGAATATGCCCCTTTTTATTAAGTCTGGTAATCTAAGAATTAGGGAACAGACACCCTAATTGACGCGAATCCTAAAGATAGATCTATTGGGCCTAACAAACCCCATCCAAAGTACCGGATGCTTTAGTACTTCGAAATTTATATCATATCCGAAGGGTGTCCCGGAATGATGGGGATATTCTTAAAAATGCATCTTGTTATTGTCGGTTACCAGGTGTTCACCATATGAATGATTTTTATCTCTATGTATGGGATGTGTATTGAAATATGAAATCTTGTGGTCTATTATTACGATTTGATATATATAGGTTAAACCTATAACTCACCAACATTTTTGTTGACGTTTAAAGCATGTTTATTCTCAGGTGAATATTAAGAGCTTCCGCTTTTGCATACTAAAATAAGGACAAGATTTGGAGTCCATGTTTGTATGATATTGTGTAAAAACTGCATTCAAGAAACTGATTTTGATGTAACATATTTGTATTGTAAACCATTATGTAATGGTCGTGTGTAAACAGGATATTTTAGATTATCATTATTTGATAATCTACGTAAAGCTTTTTAAACCTTTATAAAGGTTATGGTGTTTTAAAAATGAATGCAGTCTTTGAAAAACGTCTCATATAGAGGTCAAAACCTCGCAACGAAATCAATTAATATGGAACGTTTTTAATCAATAAGAACGGGACATTTCAGCGTACTCACACATCTGCTCTACATGTGGTCCCAAAACGCGTTGTGTCATTTAAGCGTGAGTATTACATTATAATCCCATGATCACTCATGTTCGTGGGCAATGTGGGATTTCCCTAGGGTGTTACAAATAAAAAAAAAAAAAAACTCTCTTTTGCAGCGTTGAAGAATACTGTTATCGTCGACAAAAGTAGCATATCAAAAAAAGCGGTACTTGATCCTTAGGCATATCAAGTCACGGCGTAAAAGAAAAAAAAACGCTACGGAAAAGGAGAAGCCGTCAAAGAGATCTGCAACTCTACAAACAAACGATTATCGGTTTATTTAACACGACGTACAAACACAAGAATTGGAAGAAAGCATAAAGCCAACCAACTAAGCTAACGAGAAAGGCCTCTACTAACTACCGCTGATGTTGTTGTTGTCGAGTCATTGCCCGCACTCGCCTTGAACGAAAAGGTCAACCCATTTCCGAACCTGTCATCGATGGAAGTTCCCGCCGATAGGGGATTCAATCGCAACTGGTCAAAAAAACCCCTTTTTCTAACGTGCGTCCCGAACCCGATCCCACATAAGACCACTTACAAACCGCGTCTTCTTGAGTATCTTTGAAGGTTTTTTGAATTGCAACACCCATTTCATCATCCTCACTGTTGTCTTGTAAACAAAATGTACAATCTGTCGCGATCTTCTTCTTAATCTTATCTTTCGTTTTGACCCCACCTTTAGGACCAAGTTTCTTTATCTCGTCTCCACGAAATTTACTCGAATGCACAAGCCAACCCCGACAAAAACCTTTACATGCCGCATCCGCACAAATACAAAACTTTCTACCTGCACTATTACCCGTAGTAACCTTAGTCAAATTATCAAGAAGTGCACTAGTCTACCCGTTACACGCAATTGACTTCAAAACATCTGCAATTCACCTTTTTTTTTTACTCTTAGGTCCAAATCCTTCAACACTAAGAGCATTATCGATCTATTCAAAATGAACCGAATACACCGTAGAATCTGGTCGATAACCCTTTTCAACACTCTCACCCTATTCTTCTACATAACTCTTAGGAATTTCAATAGTTGCATCTTCCATATTCACAAAATCACCTACTGTTGAAACTTCATTTTCAACTTCTATACCCACTTCTAAATTGGAATTCACGCCACTTATTTCCCCAATTTCATTTAAAGGTTTAATCAACTTTGAAACCGAACCAATAGGGGGTACGTCTTCGGCAACCGGAACCGAATAAATTACCTCACCATTCAACGATTCAACACTCATCCGAATAGTCCGTTTTATCGAAGGGACAAAATCAATACCAAAACCATCAACAATCAGTTTACTGTGGGCATTAATATCACAGAATTCACTTACTCAAATATTAGAGACCCGATCACCAAAATGAGGGCATTAATATCACAGAATTCACTTACTCAAATATTAGAGACCCGATCACCCGCCTCATTCATCTCGGCTTCAACCGTGCCCTGGATGTGTTTCGTATCCTTGGACCTGACAAACGCAAACAATGAACCATAGTTTTCTAAGCTAGACGAAGATTTAGCAACGCATCGGTTTTCTCTCTCCTCCTTCCTCACCACTTCCTCCCATAACACACAATTGCTAACCATGACATACTTCCTCAAATTTTATTATTATTTATTGTTATTCCTATTATTTGTGACGACCCGGGAATTTCCGACCAAATTTAAACTTAATCTTTTATGATTTCGACACGATAAGCAAAGTCTATAATACTGAGTCTCGAAATTTTTGAAACTATGTTCATGTATTAAATTGACCTTTGACTGTGTCCGACGATGCACGAACTACGGTTTGTAAATAGATACATATATATTCAAATATATGAATATATATAATAATAATAATTTGAAATATAATTGGAAATAATATACGACTTTATTATTATAAATAAATATGTAAAATAATGAAAATTATTATTAAAACATATTTATATATATAATATATCGAACATGGTTATTAAGCAATAGTAACATACGTTTGTCATTTTGGTTGTTATCAAATAAGTCTAATACAATTATATTCCTACCTTGAATATTAATAGTTCGTATATCTTAATTGGGACTTTTATCCTCTACTGATTAACAACGGACCACTATATAATATCCGAGAAAGTGTGGCAGAGATGAATTGAGATTCGGTTATTTACTTGCGTACAAATCCAAAACTATGAATTATAAAATGGAAAAGTAGTCAAACCAATCTTTCAATTTGTTTCCGTGTCTCAAGGAAAATAAATAATATCTCCTTGATTAGTAATCTACAGGTGTCACCCTTGAAATCATGATACAGAAAGATTATAAAAAAAAATAAATATTACATGTGAGGTTCTGTTAAATATCACAATCTGATGTTCCTTTATATATTTTCCGTGATTTTATGTCGACCAACGAATTTCATGATCTGTAAAGCAGGTTATAAATCCCATCGTGGCTGCTGAATCCATCATCTCACTCATTCTCTCCCTTTCATGTCTTTCTGGATTCTGGTCGGAATGTTAAAACAGCCCAAAGCTGCTTTTGCTTGCAATGGTATTCGACCTAAGTACTACCTTCATTTTTCCATCATGATCACCATGCATCACCAAAACCACTTCGTTCACTGTGAACCAAGAAATACAACCCAACTACATGAACACCTTAAAACTGCAATCGGACACCACCGACTACCTAGTTAATGATTCTGTTTTAATTCCTTGATCAAAGACAGTCATCAAACACCATCATCAGGTTTCCACTATCCTCTTTCTATCCCTCTACTATTTTTCTTTGTGAACCCACAACAAACATGTCGATCTGTTTATTGAGTTGAGCTGCACACCCACCATCACCTTCAGCAAAATACCACACGTCATTGTTGTTGCTTGCGTAATCTTGCAGCCTAAACAGTCAGAAAACAAGCAGCTCCTGTTGCTATATATATACGTTTCATACAAACCTACAACCACGACTGTTTTGATGTTATACAAACACCATTGAGACCCCAACCTCCTATACTTCTGTTCCCTGTTTACACTTGAATCAAACACCAAGAACCCTACGACTACTACATGCTTCTGTTCAAGAGCTTCGAAAACCCATTTAGCAGTCATCACCCACCACCTGCAATCACGGTCACCATAACCACCAAACTAGAACTCCACTCAACTGTATTGGTTTCTACTAATCGAACAGCATACCACCACAAGCCACCATGGAATTCCATCACCACTCATCACGAAGGAATAAAAATGGTACTATTTTTCCTCTCTTGATCCAACCCAAATCAAAACATGTCTTCTTGCTTATTGTTCGTTCTAACCCATGAAACCACCACTGGAGCCACCCTCTTCAACCGTTACCACCACCATCGTTTCTCTCTCATCCACTTTTCTCTCTTGAAAACCACCATACCCTCTCATTTAAATTGCACTGTTGCAGTTTACCTTCGTGAACCAATTTGAATTGCTGCTCGTTTATTAACTGAGCAAGGTAGCTACTAACCTGCTGCAATACGTCCCTTCTGTTTATTATTAACGAGAGAAGATGATGATCTATTGAAGTTAATTGATTGATGATACACAGCTAGTAAAGATTTTTGCTTCTATTTTATAATAAACGATGAATGATGATGATTAATAACAATAATTGAAGACTGATTGCACGTCCCCTTTTTCTTTATCATTATGGCCGTCAGCTTTTAATAGGATAACACACTCGTACTCCTTTTTGATGAAAGAAACGTTTGATACAGAAAAATCAACTTGGGTCGATTAGGATCTAGTTGGATTGATATTATGTTGGGCCGTAAATACTTGGGCCAGCTAATTTATTTTGAGCCTACTAGTAAACTAACTTCGTGGTTTTGAACGATACCAGAAACCTGCTGTAGTGGGTCGACTACTACCATCATATTTTCGTATCATTCGATACTGTTGACGATGGTAATGATAATTAAGAAGATAGGTTATTAATAATGTTGATATTCGATTATGTTAATGGATGTGATGCGAAGTAGAATAAGGAATCATGATGTCGTGATTGATTGATGATGATAATAGTTGTGATATTAAGAATGATGATGATAATTAGTTAATAATTAGATGATAATAATTAGATAACGATAATATATGATGCATGATGAAGATCGTGAGTAGAGATGATGATGATAGATGATAATTCACGATAATGATAATGGAGATTAGATGATGATTAGGTTATGATAATGGGGATGGTACGATGAGGGATTAGGAGGTGGCCATTTACTGTTACGCTTGGTGATGTCTCAGCTGCTTGTGTCGAGCCTTACCACAAACACCACGGACTAATTAAATAGTATTGGACTAGATTAATGCTCTTAGGCCTATTTTAGTTGTTGGGCCTTAACATGTCTAATAATATTATTAGGCTAGTAAACTTCATTTAAGCTTTGTTAAATTTTATTTGATAGTGGACCGTTCGTATAAGGCCAAGCCCAAAAGATATTGGGTTGACTATTCTACTACTGCGACGTTTATTTCTATTTTTTGAATGATGGTGAGACGAAGGATGATGTTATGATTAGATTATGATGATGATGATTATGTTATTGACGAGATGATGGTGATAATAAGCATGATGATGTTTAAATTAAGATGATGGTTGTAATGACCCAGAATTTTCCGACCAAATTATACTTATGAGATTAATATTTACATAAATTAAACCATACCAACATGATAAGCAATCCAAATTGTTGAGACTTGTGTTTTTGAAAAGAGTTTTACACAAAGTTTGACCGTCCAATATGACCGATGATATCACGAACTATATAACATACGATAATTATACGTTTATGTATATATATGTATTTATATATATTTAACATGATCTAATGATGGTTTAACATCTCATTGTGTACTAATGACAATGAGTTATAAGTATATTTTGAAACTACTAACTTAAGTTTTCAAAACGAAAACTATACGTAACATTCTTTGATATATATACTTATAATCTATAATGCTTATACATGTATCGTATATATAATGTATTTAATCACTTTTTAAGGACTTAAATACATAAAACAATATAAGTATATTCACAAAGGTTAGCTATATTTGAATTCTCGTTCCGTTTCCTCAAGATTTCTATACGTATATCTAGGGTATATGTACCCGTATCATACCCAGCTTCTATATGTATTTACTATTGGTATATACACATCAATCAACATTCTAATCAACATTATTACTGCCCTAGATATGAGGTAGCTAGAATTTGTCAAGTAGTATGAATTATTAGTAAGAAAACAAAATTAGGAATCATTTTCTTTCTTTATAAACTAAAAACGTTTTTATAAATGAACACCATTTCTTCACTCCATTTTCTCATACCTACACCCTCATTTCTCTCTCAAAATACTCCTAACTTCATACTTGATCATCTCCAAGCATTTTCCCCATCATTTAGCTTCAATTACAAGCCTTAAACACCATAAGAAAACTCTTTCAAGAATATATCAAAATAACCACCCATTTGAAGAAGTTTACTTCCAACCTTTTGATCTAACTCCACCACTCTTTGATTCCAAGATTATTTATTATCTTTTGTAGTAACTTTGTCCAAGTAACTTGAGGTAGTAACCTTGTTCATAATCTTATTCAATTCATATTCATATAGCTATCTTATTTTGTGGTATAAAATTTTAACAACAAGAACATAGTTTGAATGATTTGAAACTTGTTCGCAAACTAAATAGATCTTTCTAACTTGACTTTTAAAACACTTCAAGACCTGTAATATATAATAATGATATGCTAACCTAACAAGATATAACTTGGTTTTACAAAGAACATCTTAAAAACTGAATCTACGTCGTCGGAGTGCAACCGGGGGCTGTTTTGGGTTGGATAATTAAAAACCATCTTGAACTTTGAATTGGAAGTTCATGTTCTGGAAAAATGATATTTCTTATGAATATGTTAACACATAAAAATTTCATGGTTTAACTCAAAGTGTAAGTATTTTTAGAAAAATGATCATTAAATGTTGTTTTTATGATGGAAAATGATCACTTTCATAAGTTTCACCAAAGTTTGACCTATAACCTATGATTTCGAATACAAACTAAGGTATTTTCAGTTCATATTCTTAAAATTTGACTCGATCCAAGGAAGTGGTAAGTTGAACCAACAAAAACGGAGTTGTAACGAAGAAACTACGACTAAAACAAGATTGGGTATCCGAAGCTAGTTTAGCTACGAAAATATTTGGAGAAAAAGTAAATTAATCATATCTTTTCTAATTAATATGATATTTTATATATAATTACTTATGATTTGATTTTATATATTTCAGGACCACCCGTAAACAACACGAGAAGATTAATCATAAGACCTCATGATTGTACGCAACACGTCATTTGACAACACGGTACTTTATGTACGCAACACGTCATTTGACAACATGGTACCATGGGTCGAGATTAATTCTGATCAATACGAATACGATGGGGTCTTTATTTATTTTATTTAAGCAACTAATTGTGGACCACTAACATCGGACTGCTAACTACGGACTAAGAAAATATTAAAAGTATTAAAAGTATATATATATATGTAACGATTACTTAAAAAGAAAATATGTTGATATGTTATATATATGGTTAGGTTCGTGATATCTATCGGAGACCAAGTCAAATTAAATACCTTCAAGGCAAAAGTGAGTTTCATTTGCTCCCTTTTTAATTTCTTTTGCAATATATATTTTTGGGCTGAGAATACATGCGCTGCTTTTATAAATGTTTACAAAATAGACACAAGTACTTAAAAATATATTCTACGTTGAGTTGTACCACTGGCATATTTCCCTGTAGCTTGGTAACTACTATTTACATGGGTATTGTAAACGCGGATCCTGTTGATAGATCTATCGGGTCTGACAACCCCAACCGGACTGGACGACCAGTATTAAACGGTTGCACAGTACTTCGTTTTGGTGACTACACTTGGTACGGTGTAGTGAGATTTCATAATAAAGGGAATATGCGACGTTGATTAAATGTTAAGTATGGTTACCAAGTGCTCAACCACTTAGAATGCTTTACATACACTTGCGAGTGTATTATGTTTATGATTATGAAATCTTGTGGTCTATTAACATATTGAAATGATTGTTATGATAAACCTATGAACTCACCAACCTTTTGGTTGACACTTTAAAGCATGTTTATTCTCAGGTACGAATTGTGATGACCCAGAAATTTCGACTAAATTTAAACTCAATCTTTGTATGATTAACATTTCCGACACGATAAGCAAAGTCTGTAAAACTGAATCTCAAAATTTTTGAATTACTTTTATATATTTAAATACCCTTCGGTTGTTTTCGACGATTCGCGAACAATTATATGTAAATAGATACATATATACTATAACATGAAAAGGTAACAATGTATTAATTGTTTGATACCGTACATTAAACTTATTGGTTTAAATATCTATTTGAATGTATATGATAAGTTAAAATATTTATTATTAAAATTTATTTATAAATAACTTCCAATGTGTATTTAAAAATTGATTTATGTATATTAAAAAGATATATACATATATATAATAAACGATAGTAACATTCATTTATTGATTCAATTGATATTTAGATAAGTTAACTAAAGCGTTTAAGATGAACCAGTTAAACACTAATTTGCTACAGTGTTTTCAAATTGCCACATTACTCAAAATGCTACAGTGTTTTCGAAAATCGCTATTTGCTACAGTGAAATTGACTTTGCTACGGTGAATTACTACAGTAAAATTTGACTTTGCTACAGTACCTTTGCTACAGTAAAATACTATTTCAAAATGAAAATGTATATATTATATATATATTAACAAATAGCGAGGCGATGATTTATAGAAGTAAATGACCAAAACATTTGAAAGTTTAAGTTATACTATGAGTGGTATAGTTTATGAATAATTTAAGGCTATATTTTGACAAAGGTACGTGACACGAAACGTAAAATGCAAGTGTTCTAAAGGTACGAAAGGACATTCAAAAAACCGAAACCGGGACATAAGTCGAGTGATGACGCACGACTTATCGGAACAAAAATTACAAGTCAACTATGCACGTGAATTTAATATAATATATAATTAATTATATAAATTATATATATTATATTTATATTAATTTAATATTATGTTGACAAACAAGAAAACAAAAATTTGTGAGCTGGAATCTGAGGCCATGCGATCGCATGGCCACAAGCCTATAAATCCATGCGATCGCATGGAGGCAAAAGTCTGGCCTGATGCTATAAAATGGCATTTTGCTCGACACATTAACACACACACATGCATATTACTCCGTATTTATTTTATTATTATTATTATTATTATTATTATTATTATTATTATTATTATTATTATTATTATTAAGATTAATATTATTAATAATCTTATTATTATTATTAATTAGTATTATACATAAAATACTACGACGAGGTTATGAGCTTGTCACTTTCAAAATAGTTTCCAAGCGAGCTAGAGCTAAGAAAATTATGGGTTATTGCCAAGAAAATTATGGGTAATGTTCGGGGGTATTTTTGTGAATCAAACCTCGTGTTTATCATCTCCGATGCGTCTACGTGCTTTCCTACAATATTGTATATCAATATTAAACAGTGAGTTTCATATGATCCCTTTTACTCTCTACATTTTTGGGCTGAGAATACATGCAAATGCTTTATTAACTGATTTACAATATTTATATGTGTGAGTTTCATATGATCCCTTTTACTCTCTACATTTTTGGGCTGAGAATACATGCAAATGCTTTATTAACTGATTTACAATATTTATATGTGTGAGTTTCATTTGCTCCCTTTTTAATTGCTTTTGCAATCTATATTTTTGGGCAGAGAATACATGCACTTTATTTTTAAACGCAATGGATACAAGTACATACTAAATTCTACACCGAGTTTGAACTGAAAATCCCTTAGCTTTGGTAACTAGTAACTGCGGGTTATAAGAACTGGTGGGCGCGAGTAGTAGTATATGGATCCATAGGGCTTGATATCCCCGTCCGAGCTAGAGCACTAGCCTTTTAACGGACGTATGCTATTTGAGAAGCGTACACGTTGGTTTGCGTGTATTATTAAGATGATTATACAAAGGGTACAAATTATATAAACGTTAAAGTTTAGTTACCAGGGTGCTCAATTTTGTAGAACCGATTGATAAACGTTTCGAATGAAACAACTGAAATCTTGTGATCCACCTTTTATGTAAAACCTATTGATAAACGTTTTGAATAAAACAACTGAACTTTTGTAATCCACATTGATATACGGATTATGTGTAATATTAAAACTATGAACTCACCAACCTTTGTGTTGACACTTCAAGCATGTTTATTCTCAGGATTCTAGAAGTCTTTCGCTGTTTGCTTATACGTGATACAAGATATGTGCTTGGAGTCATACATGCTATATACAAGAAACTTGCATTCACCAAACCATTACCATGTATCTTATTTTGACTATATTGTCAACAGATGTATTATTGTAAACCATTTAAATGGTGATTGTCTATACGTAGGAATCATCAGATGTTAAAACCTGGAATTTATATATTCATTCATGAAATACCTTTTCAAACGAATACAATGTTACAAAATGTATCACATAGAGGTCAAATACCTCGTAATGAAATCAATGAATGACGTGTTCGTCCATATGGATTTGGAGCGATCGTCACAGTTGGTATCAGAGCGTTGGTCTTAGCGAACCAGAATTTGCATTAGTGTGTCTAACCGGTTATTGTTAGGATACATTAGTGAGTCTGGACTTCGACCATGTCTGCATGATAAAAGTTGTTGCTTATAATTTTTTTGTTAGAAATTACCTGCTTATCATTCCTTGTGTGGAAAATTACCTGCTTATCATTTGTAGTCTAGACACACCTTATTGCATGGATTGCATGACTAGTGTATAGACAAAATGAATATCTTAGCGTATCTGTTACTGTTACCTTTACTTGACAGTTTCCGAAAGTTTCTCCGTAATTCGCGGATCCTTTGTACTATATAAAGGTATTCTATGTAATTAGAATATCATCCGATATCCGAAAATCATTTCACATCGAAAATTATTTATCTAACCGTGTAAGATGAATTCTGCAAGTAATTCGAGTTCTTCGGATTCCGATATGAATTTCCACCTGAGTTCCGAAAGCAGTGTAACCGGAATGAATCAACCAATCAGTCATCACCAATTCTGGATGAATTGGGGATTGGTTCGTAATCAAATTAATCAATGGAGACAAGAGGAAGGCGATCCTTTCCACCAACTGAATTCACCTCTTGGTGAGGAACCTGAGGCACTTACCGGCGAACCCGTTCGAAACACTATCTTTACCCTCATTTCCAGGATATTTCGCAACGATTATATGATAACTAGAATTTTAAACTTTATTCATCCTCTCGTACCAACCGCCAATCATCCCGGAATAATAGAAGAAGTTAACGAGCTTCGCGCTCGAGTTGTGGCTTTGGAGAATATGATGCACAATTTGCAGGCATCACAGGCAGCACCGGTAGCACCACCAGAACCAGCAGCACAACCAACAACAGTACTAGTACCACCAACAACAACATCCGCACCGTAAACCTTAACCTCACAATCTGTCCCACGAGTATCAACCTCATACGCACCGTAGGCACCGAAGAATACTAATAACCATAAACGATGAAGTATTAATTCATAACTTCATTGGAGAAATATCCTGCGACGATTATGTAATCTTTAATATAGAAGAGATTATTCGTTTCTAGTACCAACCGAAAATCAAATGAGTTTAATAACTCATTAAATCTATATTACATCTGAAGTAAATATACATACATATATTTTCATAAAGATTGTAATTGAAAATCCTTTTGTACAAACTGTTAATGATGAGAATATTTTAACGGGTAGGTAATACCCTAGAAATATATAAATTCCATATTAATATGTTACACTATACATTCTTCAATTCTGATTCAGTAATCATTAACTATACTGCTCAAACCTATAGATATACGTATCTGTTCATTGCAGAATAACCATTTTCATTCAATTTCATATTCTGATTTCGATAGATCAGAATCCAAGTCAAGATTAAACGAAAAACATCACTCTTAGATTCCTACATCTTTCAAAACCATGCTTCGAAAACCATGCTTTGAATTCAGAACAGTACTAGAACATCATATGATTACATTTTGCGTTCAAACCCATCAAAATTCTTGGAAACACTTCAACTAATGAACAAACAAGCAGACAAACCAACTACACGATATCTACGAGAAGAAAGATTTGTACTTATAATCATATATCTGGAAAGCTCTTGAAACCTAAGTAAAACTTTAACACGTATCTGTGATAAATCCTTCGGCATTATTATTACTGAAAATAACCTTGCAATTCCTTTTTAAAAGTATCCAGTATTATCACCCATTCAACTAGTCAACGACGACCTTTCAGACTTATAACTTTGGCATATACGTTTTTGTTACTGGGGAACCTTTTATGTTCCACCATATTAGCAGTAAATGTACCAGCGACTCCGTCACTCTGCTATTTGAATCTCTCCAGAAATCACTATATATACATTGAAACCCTATCATGTACTCATCCACATCTTGTAACAATAGTTGCCGTTCCAACTATCGGGAATTTGCAATCAGTATTTTGAAATCTTGCAGCACGTCTACGCCAACAGTTATATGTGTACATATAACGTCTACCTCCTCGAATTACGTACTTCGAATGTGAAGTTTCCGAAAAACACCCCAAACTATGAAACTAGTTCTCTGAAATTGGAACAATGCTGATGAAGCAGCAAAAACTGTAAAAGACCTTAACAGTCAAAAGTTTGATGATAAAGAATAGTATGGTGGTAAAGCTGAGAAAAAGAGAAGGTTTGAAACTGGAAAACGGATTGAGCAAAGTATGAAGGAGGGCTGTGGATAAATCACAAAGACTAAACCTGCCTTCAAAGAATACAAATGATTCAGTATCTGCTGAAGTCATTAATGAATACCTTGCTACTAACTCAAAATCCGTTACGAACAAATCTTCTTCATCATTCTTCGATATTAGAAATTCTAATATATCATCATATCTTTTATTATAAATATCCTCGATATTTCTGAAGATATTTTCATAAGCATTCTTATCTGAAATCATTCATCTCTTCGCGCTATCTGTATTACATCATAAAAGAAACTATTTTAGTTTCTAAATTCTGAAACCTTCAAGTTTAAAATTTGAATGTTTTGAAGTAGTGTTGGGAACTGAAGCATGAATTAGTATAATATAATGACACTTGATCAACGTGATTATATTACAGTAAGTCATGCTGAGTTTCTAATGGAACGTGATAAAGGTTCACAGATCCCACCCTCATAATGAACCATGTTACATAACTCTTTTATTCTATTTAACCTCTAAACATATCAAGAAAATATTTTCTTGATGATTCGGTCTTTTCTGGATATTCTGGTAATTTGACAAATCAAGATCGTGCCATTACGATTACCTTCTTAGAACATTAACTATGTTCATTCTGAAATGTATAGCTACGAATTCTGGACCAGTATCCGCTTGACCTAAGGTCGGGAAGAGAAAACGAAAGCATGAAGCTCCGAAATATAATGGAAAATAAAAGCCAGATAAAAACACATAATTTTACAAACCGTGTATATCAATGCGTATAGCAATATAAAGACACGGGAGAATGATAAATACAACTATCCCTAGAGCATAATAGAAATAAAAAGATTCTTCTGGTGGGAGCTGGAAAAGAAGGATGAGTGTGGCAAACGTCAATATTAGGTCAAGAACCAGAACTGGATTAAGCATTTTCACAATCTTTTGAATGTATTAATTGGGAAAGAAAGTAGGAGTGGTGAAAATAAATGAAACGGAAGAGGTCAATTTATAGCGAAATATCAGACATAGCAATCGAGGTAGATTACACATTTAATCAAAGGAAATCATAATTTCCTTAATTCCCGAAGAATCAAATCTTATTTAGATAATGAATATTTTCTATTCCTTAAATTCCGGAAATCAATCGTTACTACGTCAAGAGATAAGACGCATCTCTATTCTCCATTTCACTCTATTACGATAACTTCTCTTATACGCTTCGAGTAATTGGATTGTTTTATCCATATTACTCAACGGTAATAAAATTCTATTTATCAACTCATATTCGTCATGAAAACATTTTTATTGTTAGCCATGACGACCTCACTCAAATTTCGGGACGAAATTTCTTTAACGGGTAGGTACTGTGATGACCCAGAAATTTCGACTAAATTTAAACTTAATCTTTGTATGATTAACATTTCCGACACGATAAGCAAAGTCTGTAAAACTGAATCTCAAAATTTTTGAATTACTTTTATATATTTAAATACCCTTCGGTTGTTTTCGACGATTCGCGAACAATTATATGTAAATAGATACATATATACTATAACTTGAAAAGGTAACAATGTATTAATTGTTTGATACCGTACATTAAACTTATTGGTTTAAATATCTATTTGAATGTATATGATAAGTTGAAATATTTATTATTAAAATTTATTTATAAATAACTTCCAATGTGTATTTAAAAATTGATTTATGTATATTAAAAAGATATATACATATATATAATAAACGATAGTAACATTCATTTATTGATTCAATTGATATTTAGATAAGTTAACTAAAGCGTTTAAGATGAACCAGTTAAACACTAATTTGCTACAGTGTTTTCAAATTGCCACATTACTCAAAATGCTACAGTGTTTTCGAAAATCGCTATTTGCTACAGTGAAATTGACTTTGCTATGGTGAATTACTACAGTAAAATTTGACTTTGCTACAGTACCTTTGCTACAGTAAAATACTATTTCAAAATGAAAATGTATATATTATATATATATTAACAAATAGCGAGGCGATGATTTATAGAAGTAAATGACCAAAACATTTGAAAGTTTAAGTTATACTATGAGTGGTATAGTTTATGAATAATTTAAGGCTATATTTTGACAAAGGTACGTGACACGAAACGTAAAATGCAAGTGTTCTAAAGGTACGAAAGGACATTCGAAAAACCGGAACCGGGACATAAGTCGAGTGATGACGTACGACTTATCGGAACAAAAATTACAAGTCAACTATGCACGTGAATTTAATATAATATATAATTAATTATATAAATTATATATATTATATTTATATTAATTTAATATTATGTCGACAAACAAGAAAACAAAAATTTGTGAGCTGGAATCTGAGGCCATGCGATCGCATGGCCACAAGCTTATAAATCCATGCGATCGCATGGAGGCAAAAGTCTGGCCTGATGCTATAAAATGACATTTTGCTCGACACATTAACACACACACATGCATATTACTCCGTATTTATTTTATTATTATTATTATTATTATTATTATTATTATTATTATTATTATTATTATTATTATTATTATTAAGATTATTATTATTAATAATCTTATTATTATTATTAATTAGTATTATACATAAAATACTACGACGAGGTTATGAGCTTGTCACTTTCAAAATAGTTTCCAAGCGAGCTAGAGCTAAGAAAATTATGGGTTATTGCCAAGAAAATTATGGGTAATGTTCGGGGGTATTTTTGTGAATCAAACCTCGTGTTTATCATCTCCGATGCGTCTACGTGCTTTCCTACAATATTGTATATCAATATTAAACAGTGATTTTTATATGATCCCTTTTACTCTCTACATTTTTGGGCTGAGAATACATGCAAATGCTTTATTAACTGATTTACAATATTTATATGTGTGAGTTTCATATGATCCCTTTTACTCTCTACATTTTTGGGCTGAGAATACATGCAAATGCTTTATTAACTGATTTACAATATTTATATGTGTGAGTTTCATTTGCTCCCTTTTTAATTGCTTTTGCAATCTATATTTTTGGGCAGAGAATACATGCACTTTATTTTTAAACGCAATGGATACAAGTACATACTAAATTCTACACCGAGTTTGAACTGAAAATCCCTTAGCTTTGGTAACTAGTAACTGCCGGTTATAAGAACTGGTGGGCGCGAGTAGTAGTATATGGATCCATAGGGCTTGATATCCCCGTCCGAGCTAGAGCACTAGCCTTTTAACAGACGTATGCTATTTGAGAAGCGTACACATTGGTTTGCGTGTATTATTAAGATGATTATACAAAGGGTACAAATTATATAAACGTTAAAGTTTAGTTACCAGGGTGCTCAATTTTGTAGAACCGATTGATAAACGTTTCGGATGAAACAACTGAAATCTTGTGATCTACCTTTTATGTAAAACCTATTGATAAACGTTTTGAATAAAACAACTGAACTTTTGTAATCCACATTGATATACGGATTATGTGTAATATTAAAACTATGAACTCACCAACCTTTGTGTTGACACTTGAAGCATGTTTATTCTCAGGATTCTAGAAGTCTTTCGCTGTTTGCTTATACGTGATACAAGATATGTGCTTGGAGTCATACATGCTATATACAAGAAACTTGCATTCACCAAACCATTACCATGTATCTTATTTTGACTGTATTGTCAACAGATGTATTATTGTAAACCATTTAAATGGTGATTGTCTATACGTAGGAATCATCAGATGTTAAAACCTGGAATTTATATATTCATTCATGAAATACCTTTTCAAACGAATACAATGTTACAAAATGTATCACATAGAGGTCAAATACCTCGTAATGAAATCAATGAATGACGTGTTCCTCCATATGGATTTGGAGCGATCGTCACACGAATTAAGTCTACCGCTGTGCATTTGCACAATATAAGGACATTACTTGGAGCCGATCATCGCAATGGGACCAAATGTTGATGACTTCGTCCAGGTGGATTATGACGGGTCTTTTCAGTTGGTATCAGAGCGGTGGTCGTAGCGAACCAGGTCTTGCATTCGTGTGTCTAACTAGTAGTTGTTAAAATGCATTAATGAGTCTGGACTTCGACCGTGTCTACATGTCAAAAGTTTTGCTTATCATTTCTAGTCGGAAATCATCTGCTTATCATCCTTAGGAAATTACCTGCTTATCATTCATAAGTCTAGACACATTTTACTGCATTTACTGCATTGATAGTGTATAGACGAATTCTTATCTTAGCATATCTGTTATTGCGAACTTTGACTGATATCTTTTCAAAGATTCTCCGTAATTTACGGGATTTTGGTATTATATATACATATGTAAATTATGTATTGAGGAGTACCAAATCTAACTCCTATAATCTATTCCATACCAAAAATTCATTTTCCCCATTATACAAGATGGATTCCGCATCTAGTTCGAATTCTTCAGATTCCGACAGTTATGCCGATATGGATTTCCAATCGGGCTCCGAAAGCAGCGTCACCGGAATGGATCAACCAATTTCCCATCATCTATTCTGGATGAATTGGGGATGGGTTCGTAATATACTAAATCACTGGAGACAAGAAGAAGGTGATCCATTCCATCCACCAAATTGCCCTCTTGGCGATGAACCTGAAGCACTTACCGGCGAACCTATTCGAAACACCATTTTCTCTCTCATTTCTAGAGTATCTCGTCACGATTATATACTATCCCATATTACAAATCTTGTTCATTCACTCGCTCCAACCGCCAATCATCCCGGTGTACTAGCAGAAGTTAACGAACTTCGCGCTCGCGTGACGGCTTTGGAGAACATGGTGCGAAGGTTGCAAACACCAGCAGCAGCACCAGCAGCATAATCAGCACCACCATCAATAACATCAACAATACCATCATCACCACTAACAAACAACATCCGTATCACACGTCTCGACATCATAATCTGTCCCACAAACATCAACATCATATGCACCATATATACCAAAGAGTACCAACAATAATGAACGATGAAGTATTGATCCATAACTTCATTGATATTCTGCGAAGAATATGTGGTTTCAAAAAGTTTTAGAGATTTCTTATTCTAGCTCAAATCGAAAAGCAAATGAGATTAATATCATATTAACTCATTAAATTCATGGTTTCATCTGAAGAAAATATATATGTATATATGTTTTCATAAAGATTGTAATTAAAAGTTCTTTTGTACAAAATATTAATGGTGAAATTTTTTTTTTAACGGGTAGGTAATACCCGAGGAATAATTAGATTTCATCTTAATAAGTTACATTGTACATTCGTCAAAGCTGATTCAATAGTCATTTACTATCCTACTTATAACCACCGATATACGTATCCATTCACCGCAGAATAACCATTTTCATTCAATTTCATATTTGGATTTTGACTTCCCAGAATCCAACAAGTGGCATATGTAGAAAACATATGATAAAATAAAATCTGTTAGAAATAAACAAATTAACTATGAAAAATTTTATTAAGAATCCACGCTAACTGTTCCAGCTAACTGTTCCTAGCTAACTGATTACATTTTATTTATCGCAGTTTATTTATCGCAATTTAATTATCGCACTTTTATTTATCGTCATTTAATTTCTGTAATTATTTTACGCACTTTAAATATCAGGACACGTATACAATGTTTTGACATATCATATCGACGCATCTATATATATTATTTGGAATCACCATAGACACTCTATATGCAGTAATGATCGAGTTCTCTATACAGGGTTGAGGTTGATTCTACAATAATATATATAGTTTGAGTTGTGATCGAGTCTGAGAGGTATACGGGTCACGATACGTATTAATTAATTCGTATATTATATATTAAACCATATATGAATTATTGGACTGTTATTGTGGACTATCGACTGTGGACTAATGACATTGGACAATTAAAATGAATTAAAATATTGATTATAACATATGAAACTAAACATTTCTTCAAGATTGCCACTTGATTTCATCTTAAACCTCATTGTATCTTGACGATTACAATCAGCGTTCAAATCTATCATGATTCTTAAAAACACCTCAATCGAGAGGATAAACCAACCGCACTTCATCTACGGAAGAAAAGATTGATGCATATAGTTATGCACCTAAAAAAACCCTCGGAAACTGAGTAAACATTTGACACGTATCTGTTCTAGTTCCTTTGACATTGTTATTACCGAAGATCGTTTTGCAACCCCTTTCCAAAGTAGCTAATTTTGTCACAGCTCCAGCAAGTCAACTCCGACTTTTCATCCGAAACAACTTTATTATAACCGCGATATATATGCGTACTCTATATTGTTACTGGGGAACCTTTTATATTCCACAATATTACCATCAGCGATTAATCATTCTAAAAACACAATTCTCCTGAAACTACCTCGGTTTGATAACCGATGACCCAGATCAGTTAACTTTGAAAATGCTGACGAAGCAGCATGTTGTAGATGATCTTAATGACCAAAAGTTTGATGATAAAGAAAGGAGTGTTAGGAACGCTCGATAGAAAATTTAGTACCGAAAAGCGGATTATGTGAAACTATGAAGAAAGTCGTGGACAAATCACAAAGAATAAGTTTGCCTTCAAAGAATCCAAATGATTATGTGCCTGCTGAAATCGTTAGCAAACATCTTATTTCTCATTCTAAACCTTCACAGATAAATCTTCTTCATCATCCATTGATATTAGAAATTCTAAGATATTTTCGTATGTTCTATTATAAATATCCTCCATATTTCTGGCGATATTTTCACAACTATTCTTATCTGAGATCATTTATCTCTCCGTAATATCTACAACATAAAAGAAACTGTGTTAGTTTCTAAATTCTGAAACCTTCGAGTTTAAAATATGAATGTTTTGAAGTAGTGTTGGGAACTGAAGCATGGATTAGTATAATATAATGACACTTGATCAACGTCATTATATTACAGTAAGTCATGCTGAGTTTCTAATGAAGCATGATGATTCACAGTACCGTCATCATGTGCCATTTACACGACTCTTACATTCTATCTAATCTCTAAACATATCAAGAGAATATTTTTCTGGATGACTTGGTCTTCTCCAGGGTATTTTGGTAATTTAACAAATCAAAATCGTTCTATTACCATTTTTCTTCTTAGAGCATTAGCTATGTTCATTCTGAATTTCATATCTTCGAATTCCGGACCATTACTCGCTTGACTCGAAGTCGGGAAGAGAAAACGAAAGCATGAAGCTCCGAAAAATAATGAAGAATATAAACTTCGATAATAACCTCGAAATTAAAAACCGTGTTTATCGATGCAGATAGCAATATAGAGACACAGGAGAATTAGAAACACTATAAACACAAGAGTATAGTAGAAGTAAATAGATTCTTCTGGTGGTAGATGAAAAAGAAGAATGACAAATATAAAAGTTAGGAGTATATCAAGAATCAGGACTGGATGGAGCATATTGATGAATGCTTTAAAGTAAGAATCAAGGGAGAAAGAATAGAAGGTGTGAGTCGTGGAAAATAAGGAAACGAAGGGGTGAATTTATAGTGAAATATCCGACAGAGCAATCGAAACAGATTATTGCATATAATCAAAGAAGATCCTGATTTCCTTAATCACCAAAGAACCAAATCTTATTACGTAAGATTCTCTTTAAATCCCTTAAATCCCGGAAATCAATCATAACTATGTCATCGGTTAAGACGAATATATTTTACTCATCTCACTCTTTTACGATAGTCTCATTTATATTCTTCGCATAATCGAATCGTTTTATCTACATTACTCAATGATGATAAAACTCCATTATCACCTTATATTTGTCATGAAAACCTTCTTATTGTTATCTATAACAACCTCTATCAAATTTCGGGGACGAAATTTCTTTAACGGGTAGGTACTGTAATGACCCGGAATTTTCCGACCAAATTATACTTATGAGATTAATATTTACATAAATTAAACCATACCAACATGATAAGCAATCCAAATTGTTGAGACTTGTGTTTTTGAAAAGAGTTTTACACAAAGTTTGACCGTCCAATATGACCGATGATATCACGAACTATATAACATACGATAATTATATGTTTATGTATATATATGTATTTATATATATTTAACATGATCTAATGATGGTTTAACATCTCATTGTGTACTAATGACAATGAGTTATAAGTATATTCTGAAAATACTAACTTAAGTTTTCAAAACGAAAACTATACGTAACATTATTTGATATATATACTTATAATCTATAATGCTTATACATGTATAGTATATATAATGTATTTAATCACTTTTTAAGGACTTAAATACATAAAACAATATAAGTATATTCACAAAGGTTAGCTATATTTGAATTCTCGTTCCGTTTCCTCAAGATTTCTATACGTATATCTAGGGTATATGTACCCGTATCATACCCAGCTTCTATATGTATTTACTATTGGTATACTGAAAGGACCCGTTCATATACATTATAAACAATTCACAATAGTTGATTACATCGCGAGGTATTTGACCTCTATATGATACATTTTACAAACATTGCATTCGTTTTTAAAATACAAACTTTCTTTACAACAAAAATTGACGGTATGCACACCATTTCATAATATATCCAACTATAATTGACTTAATAATAATCTTGATGAACTCAATGACTCGAATGTAACGTCTTTCAAAATATGCCATGAATGACTCCAAGTAATATCCTTAAAGTGAGCTAATGCACAGCGGAAGATTTCTTTAATACCTGAGAATAAACATGCTTTAAAGTGTCAACCAAAAGGTTGGTGAGTTCATAGGTTTATCATAACAATCATTTCAATATATTAATAGACCACAAGATTTCCGTTTATAAATATATGTACACTCGTAAGTGTATAAAAGTATTCTATAAGTTGTAGGCACCCGGTAACAAGCCTTAACGTTCATGTTTTACCCTCTGAAGTACACCAGATCAGGTGTGTTTAAAATAACCTCGAAGTACTAAAGCATCCCATAGTCAGGATGGGGTTTGTCAGGCCCAATAGATCTATATTTAGGATTCTCGCCTACCGTACATAGACAAGTAGTTTAATGTTACCAAGCTAAGGGTATATTTCTGGTTTAAACCCACGTAGAATTAGTTTTAGTACTTGTGCCTATTTCGTAAAACATTTATAAAAACAGCGCATGTATTCTCAGTCCCAAAAATATATATAAAAGGGAGCAAATGAAACTCACTTTTGCCTTGAAGGTATTTAATTCGACTTGGTCTCCGATAGATATCACGAACCTAACCATATATATAATATATCAACATATTTTCTTTTTTAAGTAATCGTTACATATATATACACTATTAATACTTTTAATATTTTCTTAGTCCGTAGTTAGCAGTCCGATGTTAGTGGTTCACAATTAGTTGCTTAAATAAAATAAATAAAGGCCCCGTCGTATTCGTATTGATCAGAATTAATCTCGACTCATGGTACCATGTTGTCAAATGACGTGTTGCGTACATAAAGTGCCGTGTTATCAAATGACGTGTTGCGTACAATCATGAGGTCTTATGATTAATCTTCTCGTGTTGTTTACGGGTGGTCCTGAAATATATAAAATCAAATCATAAGTAATTATATATAAAATATCATATTAATTAGAAAAGATATGATTAATTTACTTTTTCTCCAAATATTTTCGTAGCTAAACTAGCTTCGGATACCCAATCTTGTTTTAGTCGTAGTTTCTTCATTACAACTCCGTTTTTGTTGGTTCAACTTGCCTCTTCCTTGGATCGAGTCAAATTTTAAGAATATGAACTGAAAATACCTTAGTTTGTATTCGAAATCATAGGTTATAGGTCAAACTTTGGTGAAACTTATGAAAGTGATCATTTTCCATCATAAAAACAACATTTAATGATCATTTTTCTAAAAATACTTACACTTTGAGTTAAACCATGAAATTTTTATGTGTTAACATATTCATAAGAAATATCATTTTTCCAGAACATGAACTTTCAATTCAAAGTTCAAGATGGTTTTTAATTATCCAACCCAAAACAGCCCCCGGTTGCACTCCGACGACGTAGATTCAGTTTTTAAGATGTTCTTTGTAAAACCAAGTTATATCTTGTTAAGTTAGCATATCATTATGATATATTACAGGTCTTGAAGTGTTTTAAAATTCAAGTTAGAAGGATCTATTTAGTTTGCGAACAAGTTTGAAATCATTCAAACTATGTTCTTGTTGTTAAAATTTTATACCACAAAATAAGATAGCTATATGAATATGAATTGAATAAGATTATGAACAAGGTTACTACCTCAAGTTACTTGGACAAAGTTACTACAAAAGATAAGAAATAATCTTGGAATCAAAGAGTGGTGGAGTTAGATCAAAAGATTGGAAGTAAACTTCTTCAAATGGGTGGTTATTTTGATATGTTCTTGAAAGAGTTTTCTTATGGTGTTTAAGGCTTGTAATTGAAGCTAAATGATGGGGAAAATGCTTGGAGATGATCAAGTATGAAGTTATAAGTATTTTGAGAGAGAAATGAGGGTGTAGGTATGAGAAAATGGAGTGAAGAAATGGTGTTCATTTATAAAAACGTTTTTAGTTTATAAAGAAAGAAAAGGATACCTAATTTTGTTTTCTTACTAATAATTCATACTACTTGACAAATCCTAGTTACCTCATATCTAGGGCAGTAATAATGTTGATTTGATGTGTATATACCAATAGTAAATACGTATAGAAGTTGGGTATGATATGGGTACATATACCCTAGATATACGTAAAGAAATCTTGAGGAAACGGAACGAGAATTCAAATATAGCTATCTTTTGTGAATATACTTATATTGTTTTATGTATTTAAGTCCTTAAAAAGTGATTAAATATTTATATATACGATACGTGTATAAGCATTATATATTATAAGTATATATATCAAAGAATGTTACGTATAGTTATCGTTTTGAAAACTTAAGTTAGTAGTTTCAAAATATACTTATAACTCATTGTCATTAGTACACAATGAGATGTTAAACCATCCTTAGATCATGTTAAATATATATAAATACATATATATACACAAACGTATAATTATCGTACGTTATATAGTTCGTGATATCATCGGTCATATTGGATGGTCAAACATTGTGTAAAACTCTTTTCAAAAACACAAGTCTCAACAATTTGGATTGCTTATCATGTTGGTATGGTTTAATTTATGTAAATATTAATCTCATAAGTATAATTTGGTCGGAAAATTCTGGGTCATTACATATATACACATCAATCAACATCCTAATCAACATTATTACTGCCCTAGATATGAGGTAACTAGAATTTGTCAAGTAGTATGAATTATTAGTAAGAAAACAAAATTAGGAATCATTTTCTTTCTTTATAAACTAAAAACGTTTTTATAAATGAACACCATTTCTTCACTCCATTTTCTCATACCTACACCCTCATTTCTCTCTCAAAATACTCCTAACTTCATACTTGATCATCTCCAAGCATTTTCCCCATCATTTAGCTTCAATTACAAGCCTTAAACACCATAAGAAAACTCTTTCAAGAATATATCAAAATAACCACCCATTTGAAGAAGTTTACTTCCAACCTTTTGATCTAACTCCACCACTCTTTGATTCCAAGATTATTTCTTATCTTTTGCAGTAACTTTGTCCAAGTAACTTGAGGTAGTAACCTTGTTCATAATCTTATTCAATTCATATTCATATAGCTATCTTATTTTGTGGTATAAAATTTTAACAACAAGAACATAGTTTGAATGATTTCAAACTTGTTCGCAAACTAAATAGATCCTTCTAAATTGACTTTTAAAACACTTCAAGACCTGTAATATATAATAATGATATGCTAACCTAACAAGATATAACTTGGTTTTACAAAGAACATCTTAAAAACTGAATCTACGTCGTCGGAGTGCAACCGGGGGCTGTTTTGGGTTGGATAATTAAAAACCATCTTGAACTTTGAATTGGAAGTTCATATTCTGGAAAAATGATATTTCTTATGAATATGTTAACACATAAAAATTTCATGGTTTAACTCAAAGTGTAAGTATTTTTAAAAAAATGATCATTAAATGTTGATTTTATGATGGAAAATGATCACTTTCATAAGTTTCACCAAAGTTTGACCTATAACCTATGATTTCGAATACAAACTAAGGTATTTTCAGTTCATATTCTTAAAATTTGACTCGATCTTAGGAAGTGGTAAGTTGAACCAACAAAAACGGAGTTGTAATGAAGAAACTACGACTAAAACAAGATTGGGTATCCGAAGCTAGTTTAGCTACGAAAATATTTGGAGAAAAAGTAAATTAATCATATCTTTTCTAATTAATATGATATTTTATATATAATTACTTATGATTTGATCTTATATATTTCAGGACCACCCGTAAACAACACGAGAAGATTAATCATAAGACCTCATGATTGTACGCAACACGTCATTTGACAACACGGTACTTTATGTACGCAACACGTCATTTGACAACATGGTACCATGGGTCGAGATTAATTCTGATCAATACGAATACGATGGGGTCTTTATTTATTTTATTTAAGTAACTAATTGTGGACCACTAACATCGGACTAATAAAATATTAAAAGTATTAAAAGTATATATATATATGTAACGATTACTTAAAAAGAAAATATGTTGATATATTATATATATGGTTAGGTTCGTGATATCTATCGGAGACCAAGTCAAATTAAATACCTTCAAGGCAAAAGTGAGTTTCATTTGCTCCCTTTTTAATTGCTTTTGCAATATATATTTTTGGGCTGAGAATACATGCGCTTCTTTTATAAATGTTTACAAAATAGACACAAGTACTTAAAAATATATTCTACGTTGAGTTGTACCACTGGCATATTTCCCTGTAGCTTGGTAACTACTTGTAATGACCCGGAATTTTTCGACCAAATTATACTTATGAGATTAATATTTACATAAATTAAACCATACCAACATGATAAGCAATCCAAATTGTTGAGACTTGTGTTTTTGAAAAGAGTTTTACACAACGTTTGACCGTCCAATATGACCGATGATATCACGAACTATATAACATACGATAATTATACGTTTGTGTATATATATGTATTTATATATATTTAACATGATCTAAGGATGGTTTAACATCTCATTGTGTACTAATGACAATGAGTTATAAGTATATTTTGAAACTACTAACTTAAGTTTTCAAAACGATAACTATACATAACATTCTTTGATATATATACTTATAATATATATTGCTTATACATGTATCGTATATATAAAGTATTTAATCACTTTTAAGGACTTAAATACATAAAACAATATAAGTATATTCACAAAAGATAGCTATATTTGAATTCTCGTTCCGTTTCCTCAAGATTTCTATACGTATATCTAGGGTATATGTACCCGTATCATACCCAGCTTCTATACGTATTTACTATTAGTATATACACATCAAATCAACATCCTAATCAACATTATTACTGCCCTAGATATGAGGTAACTAGGATTTGTCAAGTAGTATGAATTATTAGTAAGAAAACAAAATTAGAAATCCTTTTCTTTCTTTATAAACTAAAAACGTTTTTATAAATGAACACCATTTCTTCACTCCATTTTCTCATACCTACACCCTCATTTCTCTCTCAAAATACTCCTAACTTCATACTTGATCATCTCCAAGAATTTTTCCCATCATTTAGCTTCAATTACAAGCCTTAAACACCATAAGAAAACTCTTTCAAGAACATATCAAAATAACCACTCATTTGAAGAAGTTTACTTCCAACCTTTTGATCTAACTCCACCACTCTTTGATTCCAAGATTATTTCTTATCTTTTGTAGTAACTTTGTCCAAGTAACTTGAGGTAGTAACCTTGTTCATAATCTTATTCAATTCATATTCATATAGCTATCTTATTTTGTGGTATAAAATTTTAACAACAAGAACATAGTTTGAATGATTTCAAACTTGTTCGCAAACTAAATAGATCCTTCTAACTTGAATTTTAAAACACTTCAAGACCTGTAATATATCATAATGATATGCTAACCTAACAAGATATAACTTGGTTTTACAAAGAACATCTTAAAAACTGAATCTACGTCGTCGGAGTGCAACCGGGGGCTGTTTTGGGTTGGATAATTAAAAACCATCTTGAACTTTGAATTGGAAGTTCATGTTCTGGAAAAATGATATTTCTTATGAATATGTTAACACATAAAAATTTCATGGTTTAACTCAAAGTGTAAGTATTTTTAGAAAAATGATCATTAAATGTTGTTTTTATGATGGAAAATGATCACTTTCATAAGTTTCACCAAAGTTTGACCTATAACCTATGATTTCGAATACAAACTAAGGTATTTTCAGCTCATATTCTTAAAATTTGATTCGATCCAAGGAAGTGGCAAGTTGAACCAACAAAAACGGAGTTGAAATGAAGAAACTACGACTAAAACAAGATTGGGTATCCGAAGCTAGTTTAGCTACGAAAATATTTGGAGAAAAAGTAAATTAATCATATCTTTTCTAATTAATATGATATTTTATATATAATTACTTATGATTTGATTTTATATATTTTAGGACCACCCGTAAACAACACGAGAAGATTAATCATAAGACCTCATGATTGTACGCAACACGTCATTTGACAACACGGTACTTTATGTACGCAACACGTCATTTGACAACATGGTACCATGGGTCGAGATTAATTCTGATCAATACGAATACGATGGGGTCTTTATTTATTTTATTTAAGCAACTAATTGTGGACCACTAACATCGGACTGCTAACTACGGACTAAGAAAATATTAAAAGTATTAAAAGTATATATATATGTAACGATTACTTAAAAAGAAAATATGTTGATATGTTATATATATGGTTAGGTTCGTGATATCTATCGGAGACCAAGTCAAATTAAATACCTTCAAGGCAAAAGTGAGTTTCATTTGCTCCCTTTTTAATTGCTTTTGCAATATATATTTTTGGGCTGAGAATACATGCGCTGCTTTTATAAATGTTTACAAAATAGACACAAGTACTTAAAAATATATTCTACGTGGGTTTAAACCAGAAATATACCCTTAGCTTGGTAACATTAAACTACTTGTCTATGTACGGTAGGCGCTGAAATGTCCCGTTCTTATTGATTAAAAACGTTCCATATTAATTGATTTCGTTGCGAGGTTTTGACCTCTATATGAGACGTTTTTCAAAGACTGCATTCATTTTTAAACAAACCATAACCTTTATTTCATCAATAAAGGTTTAAAAAGCTTTACGTAGATTATCAAATAATGATAATCTAAAATATCCTGTTTACACACGACCATTACATAATGGTTTACAATACAAATATGTTACAACAAAATAAGTTTCTTGAATGCAGTTTTTACACAATATCATACAAGCATGGACTCCAAATCTTGTCCTTATTTAAGTATGCGACAGCGGAAGCTCTTAATAATCACCTGAGAATAAACATGCTTAAAACGTCAACAAAAATGTTGGTGAGTTATAGGTTTAACCTATATATATCAAATCGTAACAATAGACCACAAGATTTCATATTTCAATACACATCCCATACATAGAGATAAAAATCATTCATATGGTGAACACCTGGTAACCGACAATAACAAGATGCATATATAAGAATATCCCCATCATTCCGGGACACCCTTCGGATATGATATAAATTTCGAAGTACTAAAGCATCCGGTACTTTGGATGGGGTTTGTTAGGCCCAATAGATCTATCTTTAGGATTCGCGTCAATTAGGGTGTCTGTTCCCTAATTCTTAGATTACCAGACTTAATAAAAAGGGGCATATTCGATTTCGATAATTCAACCATAGAATGTAGTTTCACGTACTTGTGTCTATTTTGTAAATCATTTATAAAACCTGCATGTATTCTCATCCCAAAAATATTAGATTTTAAAAGTGGGACTATAACTCACTTTCACAGATTTTTACTTCGTCGAGAAGTAAGACTTGGCCACTGTTGATTCACGAACCTATAACAATATATACATATATATTAAAGTATGTTCAAAATATATTTACAACACTTTTAATATATTTTGATGTTTTAAGTTTATTAAGTCAGCTGTCCTCGTTAGTAACCTATAACTAGTTGTCCACAGTTAGATGTACAGAAATAAATCGATAAATATTATCTTGAATCAATCCACGACCCAGTGTATACGTATCTCAGTATTGATCACAACTCAAACTATATATATTTTGGAATCAACCTCAACCCTGTATAGCTAACTCCAACATTCACATATAGAGTGTCTATGGTTGTTCCGAAATATATATAGATGTGTCGACATGATAGGTCGAAACATTGTATACGTGTCTATGGTATCTCAAGATTACATAATATACAATACAAGTTGATTAAGTTATGGTTGGAATAGATTTGTTACCAATTTTCACGTAGCTAAAATGAGAAAAATTATCCAATCTTGTTTTACCCATAACTTCTTCATTTTAAATCCGTTTTGAGTGAATCAAATTGATATGGTTTCATATTGAACTCTATTTTATGAATCTAAACAGAAAAAGTATAGGTTCATAGTCGGAAAAATAAGTTACAAGTCGTTTTTGTAAAGGTAGTCATTTCAGTCGAAAGAACGACGTCTAGATGACCATTTTAGAAAACATACTTCCACTTTGAGTTTAACCATAATTTTTGGATATAGTTTCATGTTCATAATAAAAATCATTTTCTCAGAATAACAACTTTTAAATCAAAGTTTATCATAGTTTTTAATTAACTAACCCAAAACAGCCCGCGGTGTTACTACGACGGCGTAAATCCGGTTTTACGGTGTTTTTCGTGTTTCCAGGTTTTAAATCATTAAGTTAGCATATCATATAGATATAGAACATGTGTTTAGTTGATTTTAAAAGTCAAGTTAGAAGGATTAACTTTTGTTTGCGAACAAGTTTAGAATTAACTAAACTATGTTCTAGTGATTACAAGTTTAAACCTTCGAATAAGATAGCTTTATATGTATGAATCGAATGATGTTATGAACATCATTACTACCTTAAGTTCCTTGGATAAACCTACTGGAAAAGAGAAAAATGGATCTAGCTTCAATGGATCCTTGGATGGCTCGAAGTTCTTGAAGCAGAATCATGACACGAAAACAAGTTCAAGTAAGATCATCACTTGAAATAAGATTGTTATAGTTATAGAAATTGAACCAAAGTTTGAATATGATTATTACCTTGTATTAGAATGATAACCTACTGTAATAAACAAAGATTTCTTGAGGTTGGATGATCACCTTACAAGATTGGAAGTGAGCAAGCAAACTTGAAAGTATTCTTGATTTTATGAAACTAGAACTTTTGGAATTTATGAAGAACACTTAGAACTTGAAGATAGAACTTGAGAGAGATTAATTAGATGAAGAAAATTGAAGAATGAAAGTGTTTGTAGGTGTTTTTGGTCGTTGGTGTATGGATTAGATATAAAGGATATGTAATTTTGTTTTCATGTAAATAAGTCATGAATGATTACTCATATTTTTGTAATTTTATGAGATATTTCATGCTAGTTTCCAAATGATGGTTCCCACATGTGTTAGGTGACTCACATGGGCTGCTAAGAGCTGATCATTGGAGTGTATATACCAATAGTACATACATCTAAAAGCTGTGTATTGTACGAGTACAAATACGGGTGCATACGAGTAGAATTGTTGATGAAACTGAACGAGGATGTAATTGTAAGCATTTTTGTTAAGTAGAAGTATTTTGATAAGTGTATTGAAGTCTTTCAAAAGTGTATAAATACATATTAAAACACTACATGTATATACATTTTAACTGAGTCGTTAAGTCATCGTTAGTCGTTACATGTAAGTGTTGTTTTGAAACCTTTAGGTTAACGATCTTGTTAAATGTTGTTAACCCAATGTTTATAATATCAAATGAGATTTTAAATTATTATATTATCATGATATTATCATGTATGAATATCTCTTAATATGATATATATACATTAAATGTCTTTACAACGATAATCGTTACATATATGTCTCGTTTAAAAATCATTAAGTTAGTAGTCTTGTTTTTACATATGTAGTTCATTGTTAATATACTTAATGATATGTTTACTTATCATAGTATCATGTTAACTATATATATATCCATATATATGTCATCATATAGTTTTTACAAGTTTTAACGTTCGTGAATCACCGGTCAACTTGGGTGGTCAATTGTCTATATGAAACATATTTCAATTAATCAAGTCTTAACAAGTTTGATTGCTTAACATGTTGGAAACATTTAATCATGTAAATATCAATCTCAATTAATATATATAAACATGGAAAAATTCGGGTCACTACAGTACCTACCCGTTAAATAAATTTCGTCCCGAAATTTTAAGCTGTTGAAGGTGTTGACGAATCTTCTGGAAATAGATGCGGGTATTTCTTCTTCATCTGATCTTCAAGCTCCCAGGTGAACTCGGGTCCTCTACGAGCATTCCATCGAACCTTAACAATTGGTATCTTGTTTTGCTTAAGTCTTTTAACCTCACGATCCATTATTTCGACGGGTTCTTCGATGAATTGAAGTTTTTCGTTGATTTGGATTTCATCTAACGGAATAGTGAGATCTTCTTTAGCAAAACATTTCTTCAAATTCGAGACGTGGAAAGTGTTATGTACAGCCGCGAGTTGTTGAGGTAATTCTAGTCGGTAAGCTACTGTTCCGACACGATCAATAATCTTGAATGGTCCAATATACCTTGGATTTAATTTCCCTCGTTTACCAAATCGAACAACGCCTTTCCAAGGTGCAACTTTAAGCATGACCATCTCTCCAATTTCAAATTCTATATCTTTTCTTTTAATGTCAGCGTAGCTCTTTTGTCGACTTTGGGCGGTTTTCAACCGTTGTTGAATTTGGATGATCTTCTCGGTAGTTTCTTGTATAATCTCCGGACCCGTAATCTGTCTATCCCCCACTTCACTCCAACAAATCGGAGACCTGCACTTTCTACCATAAAGTGCTTCAAACGGCGCCATCTCAATGCTTGAATGGTAGCTGTTGTTGTAGGAAAATTCTGCTAACGGTAGATGTCGATCCCAACTGTTTCCGAAATCAATAACACATGCTCGTAGCATGTCTTCAAGCGTTTGTATCGTCCTTTCGCTCTGCCCATCAGTTTGTGGATGATAGGCAGTACTCATGTCTAGACGAGTTCCTAATGCTTGCTGTAATGTCTGCCAGAATCTTGAAATAAATCTGCCATCCCTATCAGAGATAATAGAGATTGGTATTCCATGTCTGGAGACGACTTCCTTCAAATACAGTCGTGCTAACTTCTCCATCTTGTCATCTTCTCTTATTGGTAGGAAGTGTGCTGATTTGGTGAGACGATCAACTATTACCCAAATAGTATCAAAACCACTTGCAGTCCTTGGCAATTTAGTGATGAAATCCATGGTAATGTTTTCCCATTTCCATTCCGGGATTTCGGGTTGTTGAAGTAGACCTGATGGTTTCTGATGCTCAGCTTTGACCTTAGAACACGTCAAACATTCTCCTACGTATTTAGCAACATCGGCTTTCATACCCGGCCACCAAAAATGTTTCTTGAGATCCTTGTACATCTTCCCCGTTCCAGGATGTATTGAGTATCTGGTTTTATGAGCTTCTCTAAGTACCATTTCTCTCATATCTCCAAATTTTGGTACCCAAATCCTTTCAGCCCTATACCGGGTTCCGTCTTCCCGAATATTAAGATGCTTCTCCGATCCTTTGGGTATTTCATCCTTTAAATTTCCCTCTTTTAAAACTCCTTGTTGCGCCTCCTTTATTTGAGTAGTAATGTTATTATGAATCATTATATTCATAGATTTTACTCGAATGGGTTCTCTGTCCTTCCTGCTCAAGGCATCGGCTACCACATTTGCCTTCCCCGGGTGGTAACGAATCTCAAAGTCATAATCATTCAATAATTCAATCCACCTACGCTGCCTCATATTCAATTGTTTCTGATTAAATATGTGTTGAAGACTTTTATGGTCGGTATATATAATACTTTTGACCCCATATAAGTAGTGCCTCCAAGTCTTTAATGCAAAAACAACCGCGCCTAATTCCAAATCATGCGTCGTATAATTTTGTTCGTGAATCTTCAATTGTCTAGACGCATAAGCAATCACCTTCGTTCGTTGCATTAATACACAACCGAGACCTTGCTTTGATGCATCACAATAAATCACAAAATCATCATTCCCTTCAGGCAATGACAATATTGGTGCCGTAGTTAGCTTTTTCTTCAATAACTGAAACGCTTTCTCTTTTTCATCATTCCATTCAAATTTCTTCCCTTTATGCGTTAATGCAGTCAAGGGTTTTGCTATTCTGGAAAAGTCTTGGATGAACCTTCTGTAGTAACCAGCTAGTCCTAAAAACTGGCGTATGTGTTTCGGAGTTTTCGGGGTTTCCCACTTTTCAACAGTTTCTATCTTCGCCTGATCCACCTTAATACCTTCTTTGTTCACTATGTGACCGAGGAATTGAACTTCTTCCAACCAAAATGCACACTTTGAAAACTTAGCGTACAATTCTTCCTTCCTCAATACTTCTAACACCTTTCTCAAATGTTCACCGTGTTCTTGGTCATTCTTTGAGTAAATAAGTATGTCATCAATGAAAACAATGACAAACTTGTCAAGGTATGGTCCACACACTCGGTTCATAAGGTCCATGAACACAGCTGGTGCATTAGTTAAACCAAACGGCATGACCATAAACTCGTAATGACCGTAACGTGTTCTGAAAGTAGTCTTTGGAATATCATCTTCTTTCACCCGCATTTGATGATACCCGGAACGTAAGTCAATCTTTGAATAAACAGACGAGCCTTGTAGTTGATCAAATAAGTCATCGATTCTCGGTAGTGGGTAGCGGTTCTTGATGGTAAGTTTGTTCAACTCTCGGTAGTCGATACACAACCTGAATGTACCATCTTTCTTCTTGACAAACAAAACAGGAGCTCCCCACGGTGATGTGCTTGGTCGAATGAAACCACGCTCTAAAAGTTCTTGTAATTGGCTTTGTAGTTCTTTCATCTCGCTGGGTGCGAGTCTGTAAGGAGCACGAGCTATTGGTGCAGCTCCTGGTACAAGATCTATTTGAAATTCAACGGATCGATGTGGGGGTAATCCCGGTAATTCTTTCGGAAATACATCGGGAAATTCTTTTGCGATGGGAACATCATTGATGCTCTTTTCTTCAGTTTGTACTTTCTCGACGTGTGCTAGAACAGCATAGCAACCTTTTCTTATTAGTTTTTGTGCCTTCAAATTACTAATAAGATGTAGCTTCGTGTTGCCCTTTTCTCCGTACACCATTAAGGGTTTTCCTTTTTCTCGTATAATGCGAATTGCATTTTTGTAACAAACGATCTCTGCTTTCACTTCTTTCAACCAGTCCATACCGATTATCACATCAAAACTCCCTAACTCTACTGGTATCAAATCAATCTTAAATGTTTCGCTAACCAGTTTAATTTCTCGATTCCGACATATATTATCTGCTGAAATTAATTTACCATTTGCTAATTCGAGTAAAAATTTACTATCCAAAGGCGTCAATGGACAACTTAATTTAGCACAAAAATCTCTACTCATATAGCTTCTATCTGCACCCGAATCAAATAAAACGTAAGCAGATTTATTGTCAATAAGAAACGTACCCGTAACAAGCTCCGGGTCTTCCTGTGCCTCTGCCGCATTAATATTGAAAGCTCTTCCGCGGCCTTGTCCATTCGTGTTCTCCTGGTTCGGGCAATTTCTAATAATGTGGCCCGGTTTTCCACATTTATAACAAACTACATTGGCATAACTTGCTCCGACACTACTTGCTCCGCCATTACTCGTTCCGACACCATTTGTTCCTTTCGTTCTATTAACCCCTGGTCCGTAGACCTCACACTTCGCCGCGCTATGACCATTTCTTTTACACTTGTTGCAAAATTTGGTGCAGAACCCCGAGTGATTCTTTTCACACCTTTGGCATAGCTGCTTCTGATTGTTGTTGTTGTTGCGGTTATTATTGTTGTTGGGATGATTGTTGTAGTTGCTGTTGTTGTTGTTGTTGTTGGGCCGTTTGTTGTAGTTGCGATTGATGTTGCGATTGTTGGGATAATTGTTGCGATTATTGTTGTAATTGCTGTTGTTGTTGTATTGGTGATTCTTATCACCGTTTTCCTCCCACTTTCTTTTGACTTGCTTCACATTGGCCTCTTCAGCAGTCTGTTCTTTAATTCTTTCTTCAATTTGGTTCACGAGTTTGTGAGCCATTCTACATGCCTGTTGTATGGAGGTGGGCTCGTGTGAACTTATATCTTCTTGGATTCTTTCCGGTAATCCTTTCACAAACGCGTCGATCTTCTCTTCCTCATCTTCGAATGCTCCCGGACACAATAGGCACAATTCTGTGAATCGTCTTTCGTACGTGGTAATATCAAATCCTTGGGTTCGTAACCCTCTAAGTTCTGTCTTGAGCTTATTGACCTCGGTTCTGGGACGGTACTTCTCGTTCATCAAGTGCTTGAATGCTGACCACGGTAGTGCGTACGCATCATCTTGTCCCACTTGCTCTAGATAGGTATTCCACCATGTTAACGCAGAACCTGTGAAGGTATGCGTAGCGTACTTCACTTTGTCCTCTTCAGTACACTTACTTATGGCAAACACCGATTCAACCTTCTCGGTCCACCGTTTCAATCCGATCGGTCCTTCGGTTCCATCAAATTCCAAAGGTTTGCAGGCAGTGAATTCTTTGTAGGTGCATCCTACACGATTTCCTGTACTGCTAGATCCAAGGTTATTATTGGTATGTAGCGCAGCCTGTACTGCGGCTATGTTTGAAGCTAGAAAAGTACGGAATTCCTCTTCATTCATATTCGCGGTGTGTCGAGTAGTCGGTGCCATTTCCTTCAAAATAGTTAAATGGAACAAGTTAATCATACAGAATATTAAGAGTAGTTAATAGTATTTCGTAGCATAATATGAACTCATTTATAAAAGCTTTTTCTTCATATTAGCGTTTTATAAGTTTAAATTCGGGTAGTACCTACCCGTTAAGTTCATACTTAGTAGCTAATATACAATTCAACTACTACAATTCTATATGAAAAACTGATTATAATAATATTTCGAGTTCAAACTTTTATACAATATTTTACAAACTTACAATACCGCTTATTTTACATAAAGCATGAAATATAGCACACAATAACTTTGATACAAGATAGTTGTGAAGATAATTCTAGCTAGTACACAAGTCGTTCAGCAAAGGCAATAAAGACACGTAATTCATACGTCCAGAAACAAGTCATGCATTCTGGTTTTACTAGGACTACTTCCCATCCTTGGTCTTGTGCAACATAACCGTTACGGCCGTTGATAAGACAGCGTGTTGTAACGTCGTCAAAGGGACGAGGGTTACGTAATGTCCAACAGTCCCGTAACAATCTAAAAACCTCATTTCTTACCCCAATTACCGACTCCGTCACTTGTGGAAACGTTTTGTTTAATAGTTGTAGCCCGATGTTCTTGTTCTCACTTTGGTGAGAAGCGAACATTACTAATCCGTAAGCATAACATGCTTCTTTATGTTGCATGTTAGCCGCTTTTTCTAAATCACGAAGTCCAATATTCGGATATATTGAGTCAAAATAATTTCTTAACCCGTTGCGTAAAATAGCATTTGGGTTCCCCGCAATATATGCGTCAAAGTAAACACATCGTAACTTATGGGTTTCCCAATGTGATATCCCCCATCTTTCAAACGAAAGTCTCTTATAAACCAAGACATTCTTGGAACGTTCTTCGAATGTCTTACAAACTGATCTCGCCTTAAATAGTTGTGCCGAAGAATTCTGGCCGACTCTAGACAAGATTTCATCAATCATGTCTCCGGGTAGGTCTCTTAAAATATTGGGTTGTCTATCCATTTTGTGTTTTTAAACTGTAAAATAGACAAGAGTTAGATTCATAAAAAAAATACTTATTAATACAAGCAATTTTTACATATATCATAAAGCATAAGAACACTATATTCCATATATTACACCACACGAATACAACTATCTTATTCCGACTCGCTAGTTTCTTCTTCTTCGGTTTTGGTTCGTTTTGCCAAGTTTCTAGGGATATATGATGTTCCCCTAATACGAGCCGTCGTTGTCCACATTGGTTTAGAAAAACCTGGTGGTTTAGAGGTTCCCGGGTCATTGTTACAACTTAAGGACTTCGGGGGTTGACGATACATATAAAGTTCATCGGGGTTGGAATTAGATTTCTCTATTTTTATGCCCTTTCCCTTATTATTTTCTTTTGCCTTTTTAAATTCAGTTGGGGTAATTTCTATAATATCATCGGAATTCTCGTCGGAATCCGATTCATCGGAGAATTGGTAATCCTCCCAATATTTTGCTTCCTTGGCGGAAACACCATTGACCATAATTAACTTTGGTCGGTTGGTTGAGGATTTTCTTTTACTTAACCGTTTTATTATTTCCCCCACCGGTTCTATTTCTTCATCCGGTTCCGATTCTTCTTCCGGTTCCGATTCTTCTTCCGGTTCCGACTCTTCTTCCGGTTCCTCTTCGGGAACTTGTGAATCAGTCCACAAATCATTCCAATTTACATTTGACTCTTCATTATTATTAGGTGAGTCAATGGGACTTGTTCTAGAGGTAGACATCTATCACATAATATCAAACACGTTAAGAGATTAATATATCACATAATATTCATATGTTAAAAATATATAGTTTCCAACAAAAATGTTAAGCAATCATTTTTAAAGAAAACACGGTCGAAGTCCAGACTCACTAATGCATCCTAACAAACTCGATAAGACACACTAATGCAAATTTTCTGGTTCTCTAAGACCAACGCTCGGATACCAACTGAAATGTCCCGTTCTTATTGATTAAAAACGTTCCATATTAATTGATTTCGTTGCGAGGTTTTAACCTCTATATGAGACGTTTTTCAAAGACTGCATTCATTTTTAAACAAACCATAACCTTTATTTCATCAATAAAGGTTTAAAAAGCTTTACGTAGATTATCAAATAATGATAATCTAAAATATCCTGTTTACACACGACCATTACATAATGGTTTACAATACAAATATGTTACAACAAAATAAGTTTCTTGAATGCAGTTTTTACACAATATCATACAAGCATGGACTCCAAATCTTGTCCTTATTTAAGTATGCGACAGCGGAAGCTCTTAATAATCACCTGAGAATAAACATGCTTAAAACGTCAACAAAAATGTTGGTGAGTTATAGGTTTAACCTATATATATCAAATCGTAACAATAGACCACAAGATTTCATATTTCAATACACATCCCATACATAGAGATAAAAATCATTCATATGGTGAACACCTGGTAACCGACAATAACAAGATGCATATATAAGAATATCCCCATCATTCCGGGACACCCTTCGGATATGATATAAATTTCGAAGTACTAAAGCATCCGGTACTTTGGATGGGGTTTGTTAGGCCCAATAGATCTATCTTTAGGATTCGCGTCAATTAGGGTGTCTGTTCCCTAATTCTTAGATTACCAGACTTAATAAAAAGGGGCATATTCGATTTCGATAATTCAACCATAGAATGTAGTTTCACGTACTTGTGTCTATTTTGTAAATCATTTATAAAACCTGCATGTATTCTCATCCCAAAAATATTAGATTTTAAAAGTGGGACTATAACTCACTTTCACAGATTTTTACTTCGTCGGGAAGTAAGACTTGGCCACTGTTGATTCACGAACCTATAACAATATATACATATATATTAAAGTATGTTCAAAATATATTTACAACACTTTTAATATATTTTGATGTTTTAAGTTTATTAAGTCAGCTGTCCTCGTTAGTAACCTATAACTAGTTGTCCACAGTTAGATGTACAGAAATAAATCGATAAATATTATCTTGAATCAATCCACGACCCAGTGTATACGTATCTCAGTATTGATCACAACTCAAACTATATATATTTTGGAATCAACCTCAACCCTGTATAGCTAACTCCAACATTCACATATAGAGTGTCTATGGTTGTTCCGAAATATATATAGATGTGTCGACATGATAGGTCGAAACATTGTATACGTGTCTATGGTATCTCAAGATTACATAATATACAATACAAGTTGATTAAGTTATGGTTGGAATAGATTTGTTACCAATTTTCACGTAGCTAAAATGAGAAAAATTATCCAATCTTGTTTTACCCATAACTTCTTCATTTTAAATCCGTTTTGAGTGAATCAAATTGATATGGTTTCATATTGAACTCTATTTTATGAATCTAAACAGAAAAAGTATAGGTTCATAGTCAGAAAAATAAGTTACAAGTCGTTTTTGTAAAGGTAGTCATTTCAGTCGAAAGAACGACGTCTAGATGACCATTTTAGAAAACATACTTCCACTTTGAGTTTAACCATAATTTTTGGATATAGTTTCATGTTCATAATAAAAATCATTTTCTCAGAATAACAACTTTTAAATCAAAGTTTATCATAGTTTTTAATTAACTAACCCAAAACAGCCCGCGGTGTTACTACGACGGCGTAAATCCGGTTTTACGGTGTTTTTCGTGTTTCCAGGTTTTAAATCATTAAGTTAGCATATCATATAGATATAGAACATGTGTTTAGTTGATTTTAAAAGTCAAGTTAGAAGGATTAACTTTTGTTTGCGAACAAGTTTAGAATTAACTAAACTATGTTCTAGTGATTACAAGTTTAAACCTTCGAATAAGATAGCTTTATATGTATGAATCGAATGATGTTATGAACATCATTACTACCTTAAGTTCCTTGGATAAACCTACTGGAAAAGAGAAAAATGGATCTAGCTTCAATGGATCCTTGGATGGCTCGAAGTTCTTGAAGCAGAATCATGACACGAAAACAAGTTCAAGTAAGATCATCACTTGAAATAAGATTGTTATAGTTATAGAAATTGAACCAAAGTTTGAATATGATTATTACCTTGTATTAGAATGATAACCTACTGTAATAAACAAAGATTTCTTGAGGTTGGATGATCACCTTACAAGATTGGAAGTGAGCAAGCAAACTTGAAAGTATTCTTGATTTTATGAAACTAGAACTTTTGGAATTTATGAAGAACACTTAGAACTTGAAGATAGAACTTGAGAGAGATTAATTAGATGAAGAAAATTGAAGAATGAAAGTGTTTGTAGGTGTTTTTGGTCGTTGGTGTATGGATTAGATATAAAGGATATGTAATTTTGTTTTCATGTAAATAAGTCATGAATGATTACTCATATTTTTGTAATTTTATGAGATATTTCATGCTAGTTTCCAAATGATGGTTCCCACATGTGTTAGGTGACTCACATGGGCTGCTAAGAGCTGATCATTGGAGTGTATATACCAATAGTACATACATCTAAAAGCTGTGTATTGTACGAGTACAAATACGGGTGCATACGAGTAGAATTGTTGATGAAACTGAACGAGGATGTAATTGTAAGCATTTTTGTTAAGTAGAAGTATTTTGATAAGTGTATTGAAGTCTTTCAAAAGTGTATAAATACATATTAAAACACTACATGTATATACATTTTAACTGAGTCGTTAAGTCATCTTTAGTCGTTACATGTAAGTGTTGTTTTGAAACCTTTAGGTTAACGATCTTGTTAAATGTTGTTAACCCAATGTTTATAATATCAAATGAGATTTTAAATTATTATATTATCATGATATTATCATGTATGAATATCTCTTAATATGATATATATACATTAAATGTCTTTACAACGATAATCGTTACATATATGTCTCGTTTAAAAATCATTAAGTTAGTAGTCTTGTTTTTACATATGTAGTTCATTGTTAATATACTTAATGATATGTTTACTTATCATAGTATCATGTTAACTATATATATATCCATATATATGTCATCATATAGTTTTTACAAGTTTTAACGTTCGTGAATCACCGGTCAACTTGGGTGGTCAATTGTCTATATGAAACATATTTCAATTAATCAAGTCTTAACAAGTTTGATTGCTTAACATGTTGGAAACATTTAATCATGTAAATATCAATCTCAATTAATATATATAAACATGGAAAAATTCGGGTCACTACAGGCGCGAACCCTAAAGATAGATCTATTGGGCCTAACAAACCCCATCCTGACTATTGGATGCTTTAGTACTTCGAAGTTATATTAAACACACCTGATCTGGTGTACTTTAGAGGGTAAAACATGAACGTTAAGGCTTATTACCGGGTGCCTACAACTTATAGAATACTTTTATACACTTGCGAGTGTACATATATTTATAAACAGAAATCTTGTGGTCTATTAATATATTGAAATGATTGTTATGATAAACCTATGAACTCACCAACCTTTTGGTTGACACTTTAAAGCATGTTTATTCTCAGGTATTAAAGAAATCTTCCGCTGTGCATTAGCTCATTTTAAGGATATTACTTGGAGTCATTCATGGCATATTTTGAAAGACGTTGCATTCGAGTCATTGAGTTCATCAAGATTATTATTAAGTCAATTATAGTTGGATGTATTATGAAATGATGTGCATACCGTCAATTTTTGTTGTAAAGAAAGTTTGTCTTTTAAAAATGAATGCAATGTTTGTAAAATGTATCATATAGAGGTCAAATACCTCGCGATGTAATCAACTATTGTGAATCGTTTATAATGTATATGAACGGGTCCTTTCAGTTGGTATCAGAGCGGTGGTCGTAGCGAACCAGGTCTTGCATTAGTGTGTCTAACTAGTAGTTGTTAGGATGCATTAATGAGTCTGGACTTCGACCGTGTCTACGTGTCAAAAGTTTTGCTTATCATTTCTAGTCGGAAATCATCTGCTTATCATCCTTAGGAAATTACCTGCTTATCATTCATAAGTCTAGACACGTTTTACTGCATTTACTGCATTGATAGTGTATAGACGAATTCTTATCTTAGCATATCTGTTATTGCGAACTTTGACTGATATCTTTTCAAAGATTCTCCGTAATTTACGGGATTTTGGTATTATATATACATATGTAAATTATGTATTGAAGAGTACCAAATCTAACTCCTATAATCTATTCCATACCAAAAATTCATTTTCCCCATTATACAAGATGGATTCCGCATCTAGTTCGAATTCTTCAGATTCCGACAGTTATGCCGATATGGATTTCCATTCGGGCTCCGAAAGCAGCGTCACCGGAATGGATCAACCAATTTCCCATCATCTATTTTGGATGAATTGGGGATGGGTTCGTAATGTAATAAATCACTGGAGACAAGAAGAAGGTGATCCATTCCATCCACCAAATTGCCCTCTTGGCGATGAACCTGAAGCACTTACCGGCGAACCTATTCGAAACACTATTTTCTCTCTCATTTCTAGAGTATCTCGTCACGATTATATACTATCCCATATTACAAATCTTGTTCATTCGCTCGCTCCAACCGCCAATCATCCCGGTGTACTAGCAGAAGTTAACGAACTTCGCGCTCGCTTGACGGCTTTGGAGAACATGGTGCGAAGGTTGCAAACACCAGCAGCAGCACCAGCAGCATAATCAGCACCACCATCAATAACATCAACAATACCATCATCACCACTAACAAACAACATCCGCATCACATGTCTCGACATCATAATCTGTCCCACAAACATCAACATCATACGCACCATAGATACCAAGGAGTACCAAAAATAATGAACGATGAAGTATTGATCCATAACTTCATTGATGTTCTGCGAAGAATATGTGGTTTCAAAAAGTTTTAGAGATTTCTTATTCTAGCTCAAACCGAAAAGCAAATGAGATTAATATCATATTAACTCATTAAATTCATGATTTCATCTGAAGAAAATTTATATGTATATATGTTTTCATAAAGATTGTAATTAAAAGTTCTTTTTTACAAAATATTAATGGTGAAATTTTTTTTTTAACGGGTAGGTAATATCCGAGGAATAATTAGATTTCATCTTAATAAGTTACATTGTACATTCGTCGAAGCTGATTCAACAGTCATTTACTATCCTACTTACAACCACCGATATACGTATCCGTTCACCGCAGAATAACGATTTTCATTCAATTTCATATTTGGATTTTGACTTCCCAGAATCCAACAAGTGGCATATGAAGAAAACATATGACAAAATAAAATCTGTTAGAAACAAACAAAATAACTATGAAAAATTTTGTTAAGAATCCACGCTAACAGTTCCAGCTAACTGTTCCTAGCTAACTGATTACATTTTATTTATCGCAGTTTATTTATCGCAATTTAATTATCGCACTTTTATTTATCGTCATTTAATTTCTGTAATTATTTTACGCACTTTAAATATCGGGACACGTATACAATGTTTTGACATATCATATCGACGCATCTATATATATTATTTGGAATCACCATAGACACTCTATATGCAGTAATGATGTTCTCTATACAGGGTTGAGGTTGATTCTACAATAATATATATAGTTTGAGTTGTGATCGAGTCTGAGACGTATACGGGTCACGACACGTATTAATTAATTCGTATATTATATATTAAACTATATATGAATTATTGGACTATTACTGTGGACTATCGACTGTGGACTAATGACATTGGACAATTAAAATGAATTAAAATATTGATTATAACATATGAAACTAAACATTTCTTCAAGATTGCCACTTGATTTCATCTTAAACCTCATTGTATCTCGACGATTACAATCAGCGTTCAAATCTATCATGATTCTTAAAAACACCTCAATCGAGAGGATAAACCAACCGCACTTCATCTATGGAAGAAAAGATTGATGCATATAGTTATGCACCTGAAAAATCCTCGGAAACTGAGTAAACGTTTGACACGTATCTGTTCTAGTTCCTTTGACATTGTTATTACCGAAGATCGTTTTGCAATCGCTTTCCAAAGTAGCTAATTTTGTCACAGCTCCAGCAAGTCAACTCTGACTTTTCATCCGAAACAACTTTATTATAACCGCGATATATATGCGTACTCTTTATTGTTACTGAGGAACCTTTTATATTCCACAATATTACCATCAGCGATTAATCATTCTAAAAACACAATTCTCCTGAAACTACCTCGGTTTGATAACCGATGACCCAGATCAGTTAACTTTGAAAATGCTGACGAAGCAGCATGTTGTAGATGATCTTAATGGCCAAAAGTTTGATGATAAAGAAAGGAGAGTTAGGAACGCTCGATAGAAAATTTAGTACCGAAAAGCGGATTATGTGAAACTATGAAGAAAGCCATGGACAAATTACAAAGAATAAGTTTGCCTTCAAAGAATCCAAATGATTCTGTGCCTGCTGAAATCGTTAGCAAACATCTTATTTCTCATTCTAAACCTTCATAGACAAATCTTCTTCATCATCCATTGATATTAGAAATTCTAAGATATTCTCGTATGTTCTATTATAAATATCCTCCATATTTCTGGCGATATTTTCACAACTATTCTTATCTGAGATCATTTATCTCTCCGTAATATCTGCAACATAAAAGAAACTGTGTTAGTTTCTAAATTCTGAAACCTTCGAGTTTAAAATATGAATGTTTTGAAGTAGTGTTGGAAACTGAAGCATGGATTAGTATAATATAATGACACTTGATCAACGTCATTATATTACAGTAAGTCATGCTGAGTTTCTAATGAAGCATGATGATTCACAGTACCATCATCATGTGCCATTTACACGACTCTTACATTCTATCTAATCTCTAAACATATCAAGAGAATATTTTTCTGGATGACTCGGTCTTCTCCAGGGTATTCTGGTAATTTAACAAATCAAAATCGTTCTATTACCATTTTCTTCTTAGAGCATTAGCTATGTTCATTCTGAATTTCATATCTACGAATTTCAGACCATTACTCGCTTGACTTGAAGTCGGGAAGAGAAAACGAAAGCATGAAGCTCCGAAAAATAATGAAGAATATAAACTCCGATAATAACCCTGAAATTACAAACCGTGTATATCGATGCAGATAGCAATATAGAGACACGGGAGAATTAGAAACACTATAAACACAAGAGTATAGTAGAAGTAAATAGATTCTTCTGGTGGTAGATGAAAAAGAAGAATGACAGATATAAAAGTTAGGAGTATATTAAAAATCAGGACTGGATGGAGCATATTGATGAATGCTTTAAAGTAAGAATCAAGGGAGAAAGAATAGAAGGTGTGAGTCGTGGAAAATAAGGAAACGAAGGGGTGAATTTATAGTGAAATATCCGACAGAGCAATCGAAACAGATTATTGCATATAATCAAAGAAGATCCTGATTTCCTTAATCGCCAAAGAACCAAATCTTGTTTCGTAAGATTCTCTTTAAACCCCTTAAATCCCGAAAATCAATCATAACTACGTCATCGGTTAAGACGAATATATTTTACTCATCTCATTCTTTTACGATATTCTCATTTATATTCTTCGCATAATCGAATCGTTTTATCTACATTACTCAATGATGATAAAACTCCATTATCACCTTATATTTGTCATGAAAACCTTCTTATTGTTATCCATAACAACCTCTATCAAATTTCGGGGACGAAATTTCTTTAACGGGTAGGTACTGTAATGACCCGGAATTTTTCGACCAAATTATACTTATGAGATTAATATTTACATAAATTAAACCACACCAACATGATAAGCAATCCAAATTGTTGAGACTTGTGTTTTTGAAAAGAGTTTTACACAACGTTTGACCGTCCAATATGACCGATGATATCACGAACTATATAACATACGATAATTATACGTTTGTGTATATATATGTATTTATATATATTTAACATGATCTAAGGATGGTTTAACATCTCATTGTGTACTAATGACAATGAGTTATAAGTATATTTTGAAACTACTAACTTAAGTTTTCAAAACGATAACTATACATAACATTCTTTGATATATATACTTATAATATATAATGCTTATTCATGTATCGTATATATAAAGTATTTAATCACTTTTAAGGACTTAAATACATAAAACAATATAAGTATATTCACAAAAGATAGCTATATTTGAATTCTCGTTCCGTTTCCTCAAGATTTCTATACGTATATCTAGGGTATATGTACCCGTATCATACCCAGCTTCTATACGTATTTACTATTGGTATATACACATCAAATCAACATCCTAATCAACATTATTACTGCCCTAGATATGAGGTAACTAGGATTTGTCAAGTAGTATGAATTATTAGTAAGAAAATAAAATTAGAAATCCTTTTCTTTCTTTATAAACTAAAAACGTTTTTATAAATGAACATCATTTCTTCACTCCATTTTCTCATACCTACACCCTCATTTCTCTCTCAAAATACTCCTAACTTCATACTTGATCATCTCCAAGAATTTTCCCCATCATTTAGCTTCAATTACAAGCCTTAAACACCATAAGAAAACTCTTTCAAGAACATATCAAAATAACCACTCATTTGAAGAAGTTTACTTCCAACCTTTTGATCTAACTCCACCACTCTTTGATTCCAAGATTATTTCTTATCTTTTGCAGTAACTTTGTCCAAGTAACTTGAGGTAGTAACCTTGTTCATAATCTTATTCAATTCATATTCATATAGCTATCTTATTTTGTGGTATAAAATTTTAACAACAAGAACATAGTTTGAATGATTTCAAACTTGTTCGCAAACTAAATAGATCCTTCTAACTTGAATTTTAAAACACTTCAAGACCTGTAATATATCATAATGATATGCTAACCTAACAAGATATAACTTGGTTTTACAAAGAACATCTTAAAAACTGAATCTACGTCGTCGGAGTGCAACCGGGGGCTGTTTTGGGTTAGATAATTAAAAACCATCTTGAACTTTGAATTGGAAGTTCATGTTCTGGAAAAATGATATTTCTTATGAATATGTTAACACATAAAAATTTCATGGTTTAACTGAAAGTGTAAGTATTTTTAGAAAAATGATCATTAAATGTTGTTTTTATGATGGAAAATGATCACTTTCATAAGTTTCACCAAAGTTTGACCTATAACCTATGATTTCGAATACAAACTAAGGTATTTTCAGCTCATATTCTTAAAATTTGACTCGATCCAAGGAAGTGGTAAGTTGAACCAACAAAAACGGAGTTGTAACGAAGAAACTACGACTAAAACAAGATTGGGTATCCGAAGCTAGTTTAGCTACGAAAATATTTGGAGAAAAAGTAAATTAATCATATATTTTCTAATTAATATGATATTTTATATATAATTACTTATGATTTGATTTTATATATTTCAGGACCACCCGTAAACAACACGAGAAGATTAATCATAAGACCTCATGATTGTACGCAACACGTCATTTGACAACACGGTACTTTATGTACGCAACACGTCATTTGACAACATGGTACCATGGGTCGAGATTAATTCTGATCAATACGAATACGATGGGGTCTTTATTTATTTTATTTAAGCAACTAATTGTGGACCACTAACATCGGACTGCTAACTACGGACTAAGAAAATATTAAAAGTATTAATAGTATATATATATGTAACGATTACTTAAAAAAGAAAATATGTTGATATATTATATATATGGTTAGGTTCGTGATATCTATCAGAGACCAAGTCGAATTAAATACCTTCAAGGCAAAAGTGAGTTTCATTTGCTCCCTTTTTAATTGCTTTTACAATATATATTTTTGGGCTGAGAATACATGCGCTGTTTTATAAATGTTTTACGAAATAGGCACAAGTACTAAAACAAATTCTACGTGGGTTTAAACCAGAAATATACCCTTAGCTTGGTAACATTAAACTACTTGTATATGTACGGTAGGCGCGAACCCTAAAGATAGATCTATTGGGCCTAACAAACCCCATCCTGACTATTGGATGCTTTAGTACTTCGAAGTTATATTAAATACACCTGATCCGGTGTACTTTAGAGGGTAAAACATGAACGTTAAGGCTTGTTACCGGGTGCCTACAACTTATAGAATACTTTTATACACTTGCGAGTGTACATATATTTATAAACGGAAATCTTGTGGTCTATTAATATATTGAAATGATTGTTATGATAAACCTATGAACTCACCAACCTTTTGGTTGACACTTTAAAGCATGTTTATTCTCAGGTATTAAAGAAATCTTCCGCTGTGCATTATCTCATTTTAAGGATATTACTTGGAGTTATTCATGGCATATTTTGAAAGACGTTGCATTCGAGTCATTGAGTTCATCAAGATTATTATTAAGTCAATTATAGTTGGATATATTATGAAATGATGTGCATACCGTCAATTTTCGTTGTAAAGAAAGTTTGTCTTTTAAAAATGAATGCAATGTTTGTAAAATGTATCATATAGAGGTCAAATACCTCGCGATGTAATCAACTATTGTGAATCGTTTATAATGTATATGAACGGGTCCTTTCACTACTATTTACATGGGTATTGTAAACGTGGATCCTGTTGATAGATTTATCGGGCCTGACAACCCCAACCGGACTGGACGACCAGTATTCAACGGTTGCACAGTACTTCGTTTTGGTGACTACACTTGGTACGGTGTAGTGAGATTTCATAATAAAGGGAATATGCGACGTTGATTAAATGTTAAGTATGGTTACCAAGTGCTCAACCACTTAGAATGCTTTACATACACTTGCGAGTGTATTATGTTTATGATTATGAAATCTTGTGGTCTATTAACATATTGAAATGATTGTTATGATAAACATATGAACTCACCAACCTTTTGGTTGACACTTTAAAGCATGTTTATTCTCAGGTACGAATTAAGTCTTCCGCTGTGCATTTGCTCAATATAAGGACATTACTTGGAGCCGATCATCGCAATGGGACCAAATGTTGATGACTTCGTCCAGGTGGATTATGACGGGTCCTTTCAATGGTGTAGATATTAAGATATGCTAATAACGGAACAAAAGACTAAATTGTATGAATTAGAACAGAAAAACAGTTATGGACGAATGGTTAAGGATGTTATCGGGATGTCACGGGTTCAAACCAGGACTTTGGCATTTTTTTAAGGACTACTTCTTTGAGGTAGTTTACTTATTACTCATTATTTTCATTATTATTATTATTATTATTGTTATTATCATTAACATTAAAATTAAAATTTTAACTATCATTAATTATTATCATTTTTGCTATCATTATTATTATTTACATTAACATAATTTTTATATATGATTTTATTTACATTATTTTTTTTTATTATCACTATTATTGTTATTATTACAAATAAATATTATTTTACAAAAATACATTACAAATATATTAATATTATATATTACTAAATTTTTATGACATTAAGTAAATTATATATAAAATATATTAATTAATATAAACATATATTCTTATCATATATAAACCTTGAAATAGATTTCTATTTGTAATATATTATGATAAATGATAAATATTATATTATTAAACTATTCTAATAAGTATTTACTATATTAATATTAATAAATGTAATATTGAAATAAATATTAACTACCTAAAATACATAGGATAAATATAACTTAATTAGTAATATGATATGTAAAATATTAATATATCAACTCGTTAGTTGTTATAACGTGTTTTAATATATATATATATATATATATATATATATATATATATATATATATATATATATATATATATATATATAACTGATATAGGTTCGTGAATCCGAGGCCAATCCTACATTATTCAGTTTCGTCGCATGAATATTTTTACTACAAAATATTGGATTGTGAGTTTCATTTGCTCCCTTTTTAAATGCTTTTGTAATATATATTTTTGGGACTGAGAATACATGAGCTATTTTTATAACTGTTTTACGAAATAGACACAAGTAATTGAAACTACATTATATGGTTGAATGGATCGAAGCCGAATATGCCCCTTTTAAACTTGGTAGCCTAAGAATTAGGGAACAGACCCCCTAATTGACGCGAATCCTAAAGATAGATCTATTGGGCCAAACAAGCCCCATTCTGGAATTTGGAATGCTTTAATACTTCGAAATTATCATGTCCGATGGGTGTCCCGGAATGATGGGGATATTCTATATGCATCTTGTTAATGTCGGTTACCAGGTGTTCAATCCATATGAATGATTTTTATGCATGATGTTTATGAGAAATGGAAATATGAAATCTTGTGGTCTATTAAAATTATGGAAATGATTATTTATGATAAACTAATGAACTCACCAACCTTTTGGTTGACACTTGAAAGCATGTTTATTCTCAGGTATGAAAGAAATCTTTCGCTGTGCATTAGCTCATAATAGAGACATTACTTGGAGTCATTCATGACAAAATTCAAAAGAAGTTGCATTCGAGTCGTCGAGTTCATCAAGATTATTATTAAGTCAATTATAGATGGATATATTATGAAAGGTTATGCATGCCGTCAACTTTCGATGTAAATGAAAGTTTGTCTTTTAAAAACGAATGCAATGTTTGTAAAATGTATCATATAGAGGTCAAGTACCTAGCAATGAAATCAACTATTGTGAATCGTTTATAATGTATATGAACGGGTCCTTTCATTATTTATATTTATTGTTGTTGTTATTGTTATTATTATTATTATTATTATTATTATTATTATTATTATTATTATTATTATTATTATTATTATACTATAATACAAATTAAACTATGGAGTTTTATATTAATACAGAGTTATGTTTTATCACTTAAAAAAAACATTATAGTGGTACTACATACAAACTTTACACACGAAGTTGTACTACATACAGAGTTATATAGTAATATTATTATTATTATTATTATTATTGATATTATATAATAAAAATATAAATATAAAATATAAATTAAAATACTAGGTCTATTTTTTCCAACTCATCATCTTCTATCAACCATCCTCATTCATCTTTCTCCAGTTTTTTTTTTCCTTCCAAATCTTCATTCTAAATCTTTGGAAGCTTTTTAAACAAATAAAATCAACCAAAAAATAAAAGGGTGAATACATGAACCACCATTTTATCAGTTTACTCCGTGCTCGCTTATGCTTCTGGAAGAAAAATTCGAGGGCAAGTTGGGGTTTGTCATTGGAGGGCGGCCGAGGGATAGGGAATGCCAACGGCGCCCTTGGAGGAAATGGTGGAAGACACTGTGACGACCCAGGAATTTCCGACCAAATTTAAATTTTAATCTTTATATTATCTCGACACGATAAGCAAAGTTTGTTAAGTTAAATTTCAACCATTTTAAACTATGTTCATACATTCATTTTACCTCAACCAAATTTCAATAATTCACGAACCATTAAACGAACGTAAATGATTATATATGAACATGTGTATATATTATAACTTGTTAACGTTAACAAAGTATTTAATATAAATACTTTACATAATAGTATTTGGTTCATATAATTATCGATGGAATTTCATAAGTAATCAATTGAAGTACTTTTCAACTGTACGAAAACACTTTTTGATATAATAGGACTTGTCTATCTAAACTGCGAATATTGGTTGTAACGTGTATTTAAAACATGTTCATTAAATATTTATGTTTCAAATCAAGTACACGATAGTAACACTCGCCTAGTGACGCAATTGATATTTAAAAGATTAGTACATAAGTTAATTGTATCCATTTAAATTTTAAAATGAAAACGTTACGCGTTAAATTATTTTTCTAAACAAAATAAAAATAAACTTTGAAATATAAATAGTCCTGAAAAACTAAATGTTATAGTATTAAATAAAGATTTTAAATAAAAACTTATATTTCTAAATATGTATATATATATATATATATATATATATATATATATATATATATATATATATTTTAAACTTAGTCATAAAACGTCCTATTTTAAAATAATATACTTTGGTAAGCAACGAGTCACTGATTTATAGAAGCAAATGAACACGACGCTCAAATTTTATAAGATACACTTTCATAAAGTAAATTTTTGATAAATAAGTCAAATTAATATTAAAGGTACACGTCGCGTAACGAAAAAGGCTAGTTTTCTAAACGTACGAAAGTGCGCTCGAAAAATCGAAAGTGGTACATGAGTCGTGAGATCACGTCCGTGCCATTTTAGTAAAAATTACATTTTTACTACGCACATAAATATAATATAATATTTAATTAATTCTAAAGATTAAATATAATATATATTAAATAATATAAAAAAAACTACATGTGTAATATAAGATGCGTAATATAAGGAATTAGAGTGTCGGCAACCACATTTATGAGCTGGAAGCATGCGATCTAAAAAAAAAAAAAAGGAAACTTCTTTAAATACTCGAACTCCTCGTTCCCAAATTCATTTCATCAACCTCTCATCTCAACCTCTTATATTACTCCGTATCACTTATTTATTTATTTTATTTATTTATTAATTTTATTATTGAGATTATTAATCTTATTATTATTAGTATTAGTATTATTAGGAGTAATATTACTAGTATTATACATAAAATATTACGACAAGAGGTACGCGCGAGTTATTTCAAAACACATTTTATGAGCGGGATAGGGCTAAGAAAATCATGGGTTATAGCTATGGAGGTGATGGGTATGGTTCATAGGTATACTCGTGAGGTCAATCTGGTATTTATTATCTCCGTTGCGTCTACGTACCTTTCCTGCAATATTGAATCTCAATATTGATACGTGAGTACTCGTAAATAAATTTTTACATATCAATAGTGTATCCCTGACTAATGCTCGAGTAGTTAGGATTATGCATGTTTGTACTTTTGATATTGCCCTTAGTTAGGTTATGTTGAATCTCAAATTAGTTACACATGCGGTTAAGATAAGGTATAAGATATGCACGTCGTTGGAAAGCTAGCGAAAAATTAAGAACTTTTCCTTTAGATGTCGAAAGGTTTCGATGAACGGATTAGAAGATATAGTCAATTGAATTTTTGATATTATTATTAAAAATGATTATTATTATCATCGTTATTATCGTTTTTCTAGTTTTTTTTATCAAACTATTATTATTATTATTATTGTTATTATCATTAAAAAGTATTATCACTGAAAATTGTATTATTATTATTATTATTATTATCGTTAAAATTATAATTAGTACTATTATTATTTTTATCATTAAAATAGTTATTAGCATTAATATTATCATAACATTTATTATTATTAGTATTATTATAATTAAACTAAGGTTAGTAACACTTAATTATTTTAATTACTACTATTATTATCATTAAAATGAACGCGACGTAAAAGACGATTTAAAAACTATTAACAAAATTAATTAGGAAATAATGAGTACGAGTATCATGATGAAATTAAAATATTGTAAGATGTTAATCTAGATAAGAATTATCATTCTTATTATTTTTGTCAATTTATTATTATTAAAAGTATTATTAATATTTTTACTAAAATTATCATTTATAATAGAAATATCATTGTTATTATAAAATATCATTATTATTATCATTTTAAATAAAATTATCATTTTTAAGTTAATATTAAAAAGTATCGTAAATATTAATTTTATCATAATTAAGATTATCATTTTATATCATTTTTAGTAAATATAAGTATTGATATTTTTATTAATAGAATAAAAATAATTATTATTACAAAAATAATACAACTTTTACTTATTAATATTATCAATGTTATTTTATCAAATAAATATGTAATAAAATAATATAAATACCTTAATAAAACCTATTGTAATATTTTTATGAACTTTATAAATTTATTACTTAATATATATAAAAGTATATTTTTATGTAAAGTTTTATTTATTAATAAATGAATTATATTATTTACTCTAATAAATCTTTTAAAAAAATATTTAAAAATATAAAACGACGATATTTAAACTATATAATAATCCTGCATAAATTTTGGAAATCATTTTGAGTTAAATTGACTTTTGTTGACTTTTGCATATTAGTCTCGAGCATTAGGATTGTGGTACACTATGACTTGACCTAAATTGTTAGACAAATATTGATCAACATATAAATATATATAATTAATATAGGTTCGTGAATCCAAGGCCAACCTTGCACTTGTTCAATGATGTTATATGTATTTTTACTACGAAATACAGTATGGTGAGTTTCATTTGCTCCCTTTTTAAATGCTTTTGCAATATATATTTTTGGGACTGAGAATACATGCGCTGCTTTTATAAATGTTTTACGAAATAGACACAAGTAATCGAAACTACATTATATGGTTGAATGATCGAAGCCGAATATGCCCCTTTTGCTTGGTAACCTAAGAATTAGTAAACCGATATACTAATTGACGCGAATCCTAAAGATAGATCTATGAGCCCGACGAACCCCATCCAAAGTACCGGATGCTTTAGTACTTCGATGTTATTTTATATCATGTCCGAAGGATTTTCCGGAATGATATGGGATATTCTTATATGCATCTAGTTAATGTCGGTTACCAGGTGTTCACCATATGAATGATTATTTTTGTCTCTATGCATGGGACGTATATTTATGAGAAATGAAAATCTTGTGGTCTATTAAATTGATGAAAATGATTATTTATGTTAAACTAATGAACTCACCAACCTTTTGGTTGACACTTGAAAGCATGTTTATTCTCAGGTACGAAAGAAATCTTCCGCTGTGCATTTGCTCATTTTAAAGATATTACTTGGAGTCATTCATGAAATATTTCAAAAGAAGTTGCATTCGAGTCGTTGAGTTCATCAAGATTATTATTAAGTCAGTTATAGTTGGATATATTATGAAATGGTATGCATGCCGTCAACTTTCGATGTAAATGAAAGTTTGTCTTTTAAAAACGAATGCAATGTTTGTAAAGTGTATCATATAGAGGTCAAGTACCTCGCGATGAAATCAATTGTAATGTATTCGTCCAGATGGATTAGGACGGGTCGTTAGAGACACACTCCAGCACGTACCGCTGGGAGTGGTCTAATAAAAACGGAAAACGAATATCTAACAGCAAAAACTAAGAAGAAAGTTTTGAGTTTTTAATTGTAACTAAGAAGAAAGTTTTGAATCGTAAAATGTTGTATCAATTAATGATATGATAAAGACAATATCACAAATATTGTTGTGGGTGAGCTGCTTAAGTATATTTGTTATATTTAAGAACCTGTGCGCACAGAAGTTTAAAAACTAACTATAAAATAAATTACATATACTTATGTTGATTAGTTTAACAAAGACTATAAGTGTAACTAATGAAAGTTATTAAAATGCAAATGTTTTAAATCGTTTGAATAACCAATAAGTATTCCCAATATATGCCCATTTGTAAAATTGACAAAGGGAATACTTTTTTTTTTGTTTTTTTTTTTTTGAAATGCAAGGGAATACTCTTTTTGAAAATAAATAATTTGGTCTGTAGCTGTATTCGATGTATGTATTTTTTTTTTTTTTTTGAAAGATCAGGAATTTCATTAAAACGCAGAAACAGTACAATATGATTTGTATACAAAGAGGAACTATAAAGAAACTCGAGAGCCTATTCTATGAAAACGAACCCAAGTATACAGTGTGATATGTGCAAGCACGAAAAAAATTCAGAGGCTATTCACGAGCAAGATTGTAGAGCAGCAGGAAAATACTCATTTAGCACGGACTAACATCTCGAAAGAGTCATACTTGAGAGGTCAAGCTGAGATCGAAACTAAACTACAGTGCCGAAAAACTCAGCAACAAAGTAGTTCATTCCTCCTCACTTAGACTCTTTTCGAAATGTAAGATGTGTTGATGAGCAAAAAACCTACAATTTAACCAATTCCATCTTTTGAGTAAGGTTTAACATCAAACGAAGAGGGCTTGGTTAGCCACATTAGCGAGTCTAGCTTCAAATTTAACTAATGAAAGTTATTAAAATGCAATTTAACCATATAAAGGAGAGAGTTTCGATGTATGTATACATTGTAGTTGCAATCCATCACTACTACTATATATCCTAATATTTCAATTCCTTCAGTGCATCCGAACTTAATATTCACACATGAAAAGTTAATTAGATATATACGTGAGGTTTAAATTAATTTAAAGCAACACAGATAAAAATTTAGAAGATACATGGGTAATGGGGGCATGGGCTTAGTGAAGACACTTGGTTCAAAAATTAATGAGTTAAAGTCCATCCTTGTTTCCATTCCCTGTTGGCAAACACACAAATGATTAAAGAGATCAAAGAACTAAGAAAATAACATTAAATTTTATTCACGTTTAACAAAATTTTCAGCAATTTTTAGCTCTTTAATTAACTAAACATATGTGACGTATACATAACGATGTATCGAGAGATAATCAAAAGAGCAGAGGTGTTATTTATCTTCCTTTAGTGTACATGAGTTGTTTTTAGCAATCTCAGTTGTCATATGTCAAATGAACATCTTTAACACAATACCACATAACTCAAAAGATCTTTATTAGGGTACAGACATAAATGTACATATTATTAGCATTCAATCATCTCTTACTTAGCTCCCACTCCAATCCAACTCCATTCCAATTCCCCTTTTAAAACATAAAGCAAAATGAAGAACTTATGTACTAAAAAAAAAAAATGCAAAAATGAGTAAAGAAAATTTAACATACCTCTTCATAATCAATTTCTTCCGAGCTTCTCGAATCATAACTCTCTCCTTTATATGCTATAGTCCCATTTTTATCCTTTTGTTATTCATTAATCTTTTGGGAAGATCTAAAAATATCACCTTAATAAGCTTCATAATACCAAATAAACATCAAATAATATCTTTAAAAAATTAAAATCAAACTATAAATAGGTTTGCAAGAACATTGAACTTAACAGTACATTACACTTTACATACCTCAATAGTCCTTTAAGAATAAGATAGAGGCAAAAGTGACAATTTATTTAGTAAAAAGTACCTTTTTTATTTAGTAAAAAGTGACAATTTATTTAGTAATATTACCTTAGCTAACATTTGTTGGTGTAGAACATGTGTATTTTTATTTAGTAAAAAGTGACAATTTATTTAGTAAAAAGTACCTTTTTTCATTTGTTAAACAACCAAATCAACCTATTCCCTCTAATAAACGAAGATTACATATTTATTGCCAAATATATTACAATAAATAATATCATTTTCATATATATGTATAAAATTGTCAGTTGCGAAACCTTTTTGGGTCAATAACGTACCAAAATAAATATACACAAATTAAAAAAAAAAATAAGGTGATCTTTTCAATTAAGGTGATCTTTATTAAGGTGATCTTTTCAAATAAGGTGATCTTTATTAAGGTTAACACTCGAAATATCAACCATTATCTAGGAGCAAGGTTGCAAAAAACGTTATTCGGTGAGTAATCGGTCGGAACTTTGAAAAAAGTAATCGGCAATTTGAGGAGTAATGGAAGATGAATCGGATTGTATTTTTTATAAATTTAAATATTAAATTTGAAAATTATATATGTAAATATATAAGAAAATCATTAACATAAATATAAACTTTAATATAATGGTCTAAAATACTTCATTTGGTTTAAAAACTCTATAATTCTAGTTTAAATTAATCTTGAAATATTGACTAATTTTGAATTTAACCGACTTTGATCAACAAATCCGATATTGCTCTTATAAAGAAGTAATATGGGATTAATCGGGGTTTTTTACAACAGTGTCTAAGAGTATTAGGATATGTTTGGTTGAAAGCTTTTGGAGTTTTTAGCTTTTGATTTTATGAAAAATTCATATCTAATAAAATGTTTCGCTTGGTTAAAAGAGCTTAAACCTTTTAAACGGATGAGAATAGTTAAAAGCTAATTGAACTATCGTTTAATAAAAAAACTACTAGCTTTTGCCATTAGACTTTTTATCTTAGTAGTTTCAACTAAACACCTAAATACATATAAAAAAACTAACTACTATTAGCTATAAGCTGTCAGATAACAGCTAATAACTACGGACTATCAGCTACAAATTAACAACTAGTTTTTCCAAACAAACTCTTAAGGTTATATTTTCAAATACGAGGTTGTCTGTTCAAGGATAAACATAAACATTTGTATATATTTGTGAGTTTGCTTGTAAAAAATAAGATTAAGACACATATTTTTAGAACTGCACATGTATTGAAAAGTTGAGTTTTTTTATATAGAAACCTTATAGGATAAATATAAGTTTTTATATAAAAAAAAAACTAATTTGATTTTTTTTTTTTTTTTTTAAAACTGAGTATGTGTAAATAATTTGATTCTAGTAAAAAGGTCTTAAAAAGTTGATTTACTAAAAAGGGTCCAATTTAATTGATAAGCTGAAAGGATAAAATTATAATTACGATTTTGTATTTATTTATTATTTTTTTGGCAAGAAACATAAATTTAACTAAACTTTTTTGTATAAATTATTATTATAAATTATATATATCATTTAAACATATGATTTTAGTATAATTATTAATTAACCCTATACTAAAACATATGGCCAAATGTGTAGTTTTAGTTATTTCCGGTTGTAGTTTTGCGTTTGCATTCACACTACAATAGGTCCCTCAATTTCGACTCAATTTACACAACAACCCCTCAAAGTTTTCACTTTTTCAGGGGTAAAAAGCGTAAACATATAATTTTATTAAAATAAAAGAAACTAATTCCCCCGAATTTATAACGGGCCCTATCTTCTCGCTCGGTGCGAGTTAAATTTTCCCGAGACTACCGTTCAACTCGAAAAAGTCTCACGAACCCAACGGGACTAACTATACGCGAAACAGACACTTTTTAAAAAACATTTAACACAACGACATCCCGTATCTTTCTGTTCGCCGCAAGTTAAAATTTTCCGACAACACCGTTACACTCGATTTTTTTTTTTTTTTTTTTTAACAAAACGAAACTAACTACGTTCGAAACGGACACTTTTTAAAAACGCTTAAGACAACGACATCTAACACGGCGCTTAAGACATGAGTCGTTTTTCCCTCTGTAAATACACAACCCTACGTTAAATATGAATACACAAGCCGAAAGCCCCCGCCGCATCGCGCGGGCCAAATCCGGACTAGTTATAAATAAAGTACTATGATTTAAAAGAAATTATAGATTAATATGACGGGGTGGTTAAAATACGCCCCTTTATTTTATTATCGCATATATATCTCTGTTTTTCCCCAACTCCAACTCCAACTCCACACATTCACTGATCACTGATATATATATACATATACATATATACATATAATTATAATTATTTATTAATTTTATTTATTATTTATGTACTCCATTACTTATATCAAAGCAAACACTTTTTTCAGTTGTCTGTTACTCATTTGAGAATCATTTTTGATTTTTAGCTCTTTGTCTTCACATCTTCTCTTCACTCATACTCCGTATCCATTTTTTGTTTTTTTTTTTTTTTTTAAGATTCCCACTAAATTTGAGTCTTTTTTGTTATTCTTCCTTCATTTTGGGTATCAATGGCTGCTTGTTGTGATCTTGAAGTTGATGTTAATGGTGAACAAACTTTCTTCGTTCATAAGGTAATCCTTCTTACCCATCTGTTAAAACTTCTCTTCATTGTGTTTGTTTATTTTTATTTTTAATTTAATTTAATCATTTCAAATAATAGTAATTAATTTAAGGTTAGTTTGTCTGTATTCTTTGCACTGACAACATTAATTGTTTTGGGGTAGAATTTGCATTAAATATCAAGTATTTGGTCCTTCTAACACTAAGTTATGCATTTTCTTGAATCTTTATTCTTACCCAATTCTAGTTTGAAGGTTAATTTGGTTGTTCATGATAATTTGTTATTTATATCCATAAATAAATTAAACATGAGTTGAAACTTGTACTGTAGTTTTCTTAAGTACCAACCATCCATTTCACTATTTAAATTACTATCTACTCCAGATAAAATTTTATTACTACTATTGTAAGTTGTATAGGAAAATGTCATTATCTTAATTTGTTTATATCATTGTATCAATAGGTTGTATATTCATATTTATTAGTCATGCTCATAGTTGGTTTTATTAATGTCTTGTGGGGGTGAGGACCTTGCACACTAGTGAGTTTACCATGTTGGTACTAAAATTAATTATTTTGGTGATTTTTTTTACCAAAATATGTAAGTTGATTTTTTTTTTCTTTTTCTTTTGGCAAGCAAATTGGGTATTAATTACAATTTGGGTAAGTGAAGGTGATGCTGAATTGTGAAATATTCTTCCCATACAAACAATTTATTGCATATGGTGACATCTCACCATTCCTTGCTGCAAAAATGGTCCTATTTTTTCTACTTTATACCAATCTTCTTTTTTTGCATCATAAATACATAACCTTTTGTTGTGTTTTTAATGCACTGTAAAAGTGCCATTGTGTTGTTACCTTGAGTTGTGCAATCTATCTATCTATCTATCTCCAATTGTTTTCATTTTAAGCATGCAAAGGTAAAAAGGACACTGGAAGGCATGGTCTGCATTAAACCCGTTGGGTCGGGTGCTAGATTGGATATACAGTTTGAATTTTTACGAGTCATGGTTGACTATATTGGGTCAAACGAATTAATTCTATGATTCAAAGTTGCTAAGATGTTTATAATGTGACTTCTCTCATTATAAACTGATATACTAGTGAATAAGTACATACCCTGATACAAATATAGCTTGTATCTATTTCACAGAGGTATGTTTGACTTTGCTGGTCAACCAATTTGTTGACTTTCTAGATCGGAATATTCGATGACTTTGGTGTTGTTTCTTTTTTAAGATCGTTTGAAAATCTACGGGCCATGTTTGTAGAGAAGATGTGGTATAAAGATTGAGTGTTTGTTTTTATGTTTGCAAAATAACTTAATCATGTTTGAAACATATTTCTAAGTCTGTAAGGTTGCATATAGAATAAGACATTATTGTATCTTATGCCTTCAGAAAAACAAACTGTCTTGCAGAACGCAAAATAAATAACACCATTTGTAGGTTTCGAGAGGGTTTTACTATTTAAGTTGCATTTTGACATTCTTGATCAAACGGGTCGTTTATAGTATTAGAAGCTGCACAGATTCTTACTTTTATATACCAGTTCATTAGCTATAAAACTTAGTAATATTGTTTGTCTCCTGAAATCTGCAGGACATCATTTCATTATACTGTGGGAAAATCAGAAATTTATTCTGTAAATCCAAAGGCATAACGAAAAATCTCAAAGTTATCCTCCATAATTTTCCTGGGGGACCCGCAACTTTCGAGCTCGTTTCAAAATTTTGCTACAACCATGGCAAAATCAGTATTACCCCCTACACTGCACCTCACTTGTTATGTGCTGCACATTATATGGAAATGAACGAAAAGATAACCGGGGCCCGAAATTTACTCGAACAAACGGAGAGATCGATTGTAGAAATCAAGTTTTGGAGCTGGCCAGATCTTTTATCAGCTTTAAAAAGTTCTCAAGAATTAGTGCCAGTTTCGAGTTCATCAGGACTACTTCAAAAATGCTTGGATTCAGTAGCAGCTAGGCTCGTTTACACAAGTGAAACAGGCACATCTTGTCCGTCTATTTCGTCACCCGAAAGTTCGGGCCGAAGGTTATCGACTGATAGCAAAAGCACTGAGAGTCTAAGAAGTGGACTTTTTCGGTCAACTTGGTGGTTTGAAGATATAGCAACTATTTTGACTCCAATGTTTGTCACACTATTAGTAAAATCGATGGTTCTTCACAAATTCGATCATGGGGTTACAAGTAGGTTTCTTTTTTACTATCAAAAATCAAGATTTATCATTGCCAGTGTAAATGAAAAGCGAGAAATAACTGAAGCAGTTATTGAAAGTCTTTGTCTGTTAGATCAAAGCATGATTTCTTGCAAGAATTTGTTTGAGATTTTACGAGTTGCTTTGAGTTTGAACATGAAGAAGATATGTAAGGAGGAATTAGAGCGTATGATCGGTGTTCAATTGGATCAAGCAACTTTAGACAATCTTCTCATTCCCTCGCCACACGGGTCGCATTATCTATATGACATTAATCTTGTCTTACAGTTTGTAAAGTATTTTTTAGAGAGAAAAGGTGGGCCCGGAGTACCCGAGTTGAAAAATGTTGCTAGATTGATTGACTTGTATGTTACAGAAGTGGCCGCAGATCCCCGTTTAAAGCCTTCTAAGTTTATGGCACTCACAAAAGCCCTGCCGGAGTCGGCTAGAGACTCGTATGATGATATATACCATGCCATTGACATCTATCTTCGGGTAAACATTCAAACTTTTGGATACTGTTAGGATTTTGCTAACGACAACTCTAAATGGCTGTCTTTAGCGTGCATAAAATGTTTGTACAATTCAGTATCGTCACTATAAAATCAATGTGTAATCACTATGTATAAACATTTTATGCACGTTAACGACAGAAGGACTGTCGCTAGCAAATTCCTTATGCTTTGTTTTGTCATAACATATATAGGTTCACAATGGGTTATCAGACGAAGAAAAAACGAGCATGTGCAGTAGTCTAGACTACAATAAGCTTTCAACTGAAAGTATCAACCATCTTACTCAAAACGACAAGTTCCCGCCAAAATTTGCTGCATTAGCTCTCAAAGATCAACAACTGAAGCTCGAAAGCCTTTTCCGAGGTATGGACCTTCAAAAACGACGTGAATCCATGACGAAAGATGAGAGACATGAGCAAGTTGTACTTTATGCTGAGAAAACTGTACCAGGTGGATCAAAAGTGGATGTAGATATTGTGAATGAAAATGAGAAGATGAGAGCACATTTGGAAGGGATGCAATGGAGGGTGAATGAATTGGAGAAAGTTTGTAGAAAAATGCAAACACAAATGACCAAAATCTTGAAATCCAAATTGTCTAGACAAACTAGTGCTAAATCATTGCCAAGGTTTTGTTCATGACATTTTCTTGAGTGTTAACAATATTATTTTTAGTAAATATTGAAAATTAATTTAATCTATTTTTATGAGTATATTTTGATTTTAGTTGTTTAATTAACAACAATTTAACATTATTATAAGATCCAAGATCTATTAGAAAATTGATAAACACCGTAACACACGATACAGGATTTTATTTGGTTTTACATGAAATGAAACTAGTTGTGGCGCCCTCGCGATGCGGCGGAAGAACGTTAGCTAAATTCGATTATGAAAAGTAAAAAAAAAAAAAAAAAAATTGAAGCAAATGACAAACTGAAACGGGTAAAAAAACTCAAAGTAATAAAAAAAAATCAAATAATAACAATAACATAACAATAACAATTATATTAATAGTAGCAACATTAACGATTTGTAATAAGTGGAAAGTTATGTGGTTGATTCTTAGTAAATGGAATGTTATGTGTTTGATTTCTAATAAACGTAAAGTTAAACTATAATAATGGTTGTGGTTGAATTACGGAAGATTGAAAGTTTGTTGTAAAATTATAAAAACCATAAAGTTCACTATTTATAAGGTCTTACATTTTAGTATATATGTATAATTATGTGGTCGATTTATAATGAATGAGAGGTTTATGATTAAATTACAAAATGTGAAAATTTTGTGGTAAATTTATAAAAGCTATAAAGTTAACTATTATAAAGGGTGTGGTTGAATTTAAAAAAAAAATTGTTGTAAGTTTGTGAACCTTATGAAGTTCACTATTCATTTCTTTTATGTTTTTTAGTTATATAGAGTAATAATAATAATAATAATAATAATAATAATAATAATAATAATAATAATAATAATAATAATAATAATAATGAATGGTTATTAGATAGGAAAAATTATATAGTTGATTTATAATGAATGAGAAGTTTAATGGTTAACGTATAAAATGAGAAAAGTTTGTGGTAAATTTATAAAACTATAAACTTAAATATTAGGAAGAGTGTGTGTGAATTATTAAAAAATTAAAAGTTTGGGGTAGGTTTGTGAAAATTATAAAAGTTAGTATTCATTTTTAAGATGTCTTTTAGATATATTCCTCACTTGTACTTGGTGCACTAACGGGAGTACATTTTTTTTTAGCTTTACTTTACAGGAAATGTCTCACTATATTCATCTTTTGGTGTGTAAAAATGTCTAGTCCTTTTCCATGTCTTCCTACTCATTTTGTTTCAATAGAATTAAAAGTTGTTACATCTTTTCGTTTTCCAAATCATTATGATATTCCTTTACATATAACATAAAGAATTAAAGATTAAGGAATATATATTAAAACATGTAACACCTAGGTAATTACAAAAAGAGGGAATTCCATAATAAATTATCCTAGTAGTTAACGGGTGTGTTTGGCGAGCAGCTTTTTAGAACTTTTTGAAGCTTTTAACTTTTAGATTTTATGAAAAAGCTCGTGATTAATAAAAAGCTTCGTTTGTTTAAAAGAGATTAAAGCTGTCAGGGTTGAAAAAAGCTTCTATTTTTGAACGCTACATTAACAAGCGTTTGTAATTTCTTAAGAGCTTTTTGTATTAATATTACTCAAATATCCTTCCAAGATTTATTATTCAAATATCCTTCCAAAGAGTTACACGTATCTTATCTGTTAAAAGTTCAGTTACGTATAATACTTACATGCTCTACACGTATGTTAAAGAACTTTTAATTGGCTACAAATTTAGTGATTTTCTTGTTAATGAATAATTATAAATTGATTACACATAACTCGCTACATGTGTCTATATATATTATTATATATAAGTGATTTTTATGTGTTCATTTTTGTAATTTTACCATTTTTTTAAAAGTTTCAGCCACTTTACCAAACACTTAAATATATTTAAAAATAATTTAGTATTACAATATATGTTTTCGGTTATTTGTTAATGGCTACGTTTTGTTAAATCAAAATTTAAATTAAAAATGATGAAATTTAACTATTTTTTCTAATGTCTATTTTGTCATTTTACTTATTTTTTTAACAACTACAGCTACTTTGCCAAACAATTATATACATCTAACAGCTAATCGCTAACAGCTAATCGCTAACAGCTTTCAGCTAATCGCTAACAGCTAATCGCTAATAGCTAACAGCTAGTTTTGCCAAACATACCCAACATCGATTTAAAAAAAAAAAGTATCTATTTACTTCTCTTTGACATTTTGAATCCATGTCTATATTTTGAGAGGTGTTCAAGTTTTTAGTCCATACACATCAATTAAAAATAAATTCCTAATTTACCCTTATATTTGTGTTTGGGGTTTCTTGTTAGTAACTGATTAAATTAAGAAATGAATGGCAATTGGCCATTTGAAAAATGGAGGATGATGGTGGCTGGTGATACAGTGATACTAGAGATGTGAAGGTATGCAATGCAAATTTGGTATTATAAAATAATATGAAATTTGTATATGTATATATGTAAAATATATAGATATTAATATGTATACGAAAATATCTAGATATTAGAAAAGAAAAGAAAAATCTAGAAAAGAAAAATATAGATATTTGTATAGAAATATCTAGATATTTATCCATGGAAATATCTAGTTTCTAAAATGTTCCATGGGGTAGTATAAATATGGGTGATGAGTAGTTCATTTGTGTAAGGTGTGAGAGTTGTGAGGAAGTAGAGAAGAAGTAAGGTGAAGAAGTAAAAGAAGTGTGTGAGTTAGCTCATAATATTGTAATTGTTTCTTTGTAATTATAAAAGTGTTCTTCGTTAAGTTTCCCATTTAAGCCTCAGTTTGTGTTTAAGTTCTTAGTGCACTTGTATTGTATCTATTATATGGTCGGCTCTGCCGCCTAAGTGATATATGGTTGGTTATACCGCCTGAATGATATATGGTCGACACTGTCGCCTAAACATTATTGTGCACTAAGGATTCATAAAATTAAAGGCTAACCAACGTCAAGTGTTGGTGTAGTGAGTGTAGTATAATCTAGGTCCTCTATAGTGGGTGTGTTGGGCTCGTCGAAGCTTCCAACAATTGGTATCAGAGCGGGTCGTTCGGGACCATTTCTAGTGGAGGAAATCGGTAAACATTGGACGTTTACATCGACTTGTTTTCACCAAGGCTCTAAGGGAAATTCTGTCGGAGCACAGATAGGAACTGTGAAAGCTCATCGGTCAGGGACCAAGCTTATTGGACGTTGGACGTCATGATGGCAGATCTTGCAAGTACGAGCAGTGGAATCAAGAGTCTCAATAACCATAACTATGGTTATTGGCTGACTTGTATAGAATCCTACCTACAAGGACAGGATTTATGGGAAATAGTTGCTGGCAGTGACACAACGCCTCCACCGAAAGAAAATGCTGAAGCCTTAAGAAAATGGAACATCAAGGCCGGGAAGGCTTTATTTATATTGAAGACTACAATCGAGGGGGATCTATTAGAGCACATCCGTGACGAGAAAACACCAAAGGCAGCTTGGGAAACTTTTGAAAAATTATTTTCAAAGAAGAATGAAGCACGCCTCCAACTCTTGGAAAATGAGCTCGCGGGTATCTCACAAGGAAGTCTGTCTATTTCTCAGTATTTCACCAAGGTGAAATCTATGTGACAACCCGGAAATTTCCAACCAGATTTAAACTTTAATCTTTATATGTTTCCGATACGATAAGCAATATTTGTTAAGTTAAATTTCAAGAATTTTAAACTATGTTCATACATTCATTCAACCTCGACCAAGTTCCAACGATTCACGAACCATTAAACGAATATGATTATATATGTATATGTGTATATATATTATAACTTGAAACGTAAACAAAATATTAGATTAAATACTTTATATGATTGTATTTGTTTCAAAATGTTTATCAATGGAATTAGAAGATAAGATCAAATGATTGAATTATCAGATATATTGAATTATGATTACAAGTCTCTGTTGAAAGGCCCACGTTGATTTGAGAAATCTTTTCATTTTAACAATATTCGGAAAATAGTAAAGTGATTTATAAATAAGAACAAATTGTCAATCATTGAGAACTAGACAAAGGATAGTGGAAGATTGAATCTCATAAAGACTCGATTGATCTATTTAATTTTAAACGTACAAAAACGTTTTCAGTTTAAAAGAACTTTATTATTAATTTAGCATACAAGCTTTGAAAAATGTCTCATATAGAGGTCAAAACCTCACAATGAAACCAATTAATATGAAATGTTTATAATCGATATGAACGAGGCATTTCAACTACTCCTTACTACTTATCGTTCCTAACTACTACTCAACGCCGCCCCTCACTGCTAGTCTTGATCGATCACTACTCCTTACTGCTTGTCATTACTAGTCACTACTTAATGCTACTCATTACTACTTACCACTGCTGAGTACTATCCATTACTATCAACACCTCCACGATTTACTACTAGCTACTATGCATCACAACTCATTCCTGATACATCTTTAGAAGATGAATTCCTGGTAACAGCCCGCACAATACGTAGTAGATATTGTCTACTTGACTTCTGACTTACCTATCATTTAACCACTCATAGTTTCATGATCTTACTTTCCAATACTAGTCTACCGGAAGAGGTAATCACACCTTCCCCAAATAGGGTATTCCGTTCTTCTCCCCCACCGATGTGGGACAAGTCTGATAACTCACCCTGCTTTCAACATCAACTTCAGTGAAGTTTATCACGAGTTTATTCTTAATATATAAAAGATAAAATATGAGTGCTTACGTATAAATATTGAGATTCAATATTGTAGGAAAGTACGTAGACGTAACGGAGATGATAAACACTAGATTTGATTCACAAATATACCCCCGAACATTACCCATAACCTCCTTGGTAATAACCCATAATTTTCTTAGCTCTATCCCGCTCAAAAACCCATTTTGAAGGTGACACGCTCATAACCTCGTCGTAGTATTTTAGGTATATATACTACTAATAATAATATTATAATAAGATTAATAATAATAATATTAATCTTAATAATAATAATAATAATAATAATATAAAAAATAATAATTCGGAGGAATGAACCGAGCTTTTATAGTATGTGGCCTGCTACAGTACCTCATGCGATCGCATGAGTTTTCAGTGTTTTTGCCATACGATCGCATGGCCGCCTTATCTGTTTTTGTTTGCTAGTTCGTCGACATCAAATAGTGTTTACTGTAGCAAATAGTGTTTTACTGTAGCAAATAGTGTTTACTGTAGCAAATCACTGTAGCAAGTCGTTTCACTGTAGCACTGTAGCAAATAGTGTTTCACTGTAGCAAATAGTGTTTTACTGTAGCAAAGTCATTTTACTGTAGCAAATAGTGTTTTACTGTAGGAAAGTCGTTTTTACTTGTACATATATATATATATATATATATATATATATATATATATATATATATATACATACATACATATAATTGTTCATGAATCGTCGAGAGCAGTCAAATGTAATGAAACAGTTCTAAAATTTTGAGATTCAACTTCATAGACTTTACTTATCGTGTCGAAAACGTTAAATCATTTAAAGATAAAGTTTAAATTTGGTCAAAAATTTCCGGGTTGTCACACAATTCGATGCATTTTTGTCGGTTATGATGAATCAAGAAAAGGATGGAGATGTTGTGATCCAAATACTGGAAAGTGTCATACTTCAAGAAATGTGGTATTTGATGAAGCTTCTTCATGGTGGTCACCTCAAAAGATAGAGCTTCCAGAATCTCACGGATTAGAAGAAGTTCCAGAAGAAATAGAAGAACGTAAAGAGCAAATAGTAGATCCAACTAAAGAAGGAGAAGAGTCGCATTCTAAGGAAACGAGTCCATGGAAAACTGGTGTGCATCAATCTGTATCCAAGGAGGTTCGTCCAAGCCAAATGGATGTCGAGGAGCATGTACAAGAATTAAGGAGATCAGCAAGGCCGAGACAACCTAATCCAAGGTATGCCAATGCTGCTCATGTGGATGAATCAATACCTATTGAGCCTTCCACTTATGAAGAAGCAGCACAAAGTCGAGAGTGGCAGAAAGCGATGGAAGATGAAATTAATGCACTAAAAGAAAACCAGACATGGAGTTTAGTTCCAAAGTCAAAAGATGTAAAACCAATATCTTGTAAATGAGTTTACAAGGTGAAGACTCGATCAGATGGCTCCATTGAAAGGTATAAAGCTCGACTTGTTGCTAGAGGTTTTTCTCAACAATATGTGTCACGACCCTACTTTTTCCGTTATCTTTTTCCGTTAATTATTTAACGACCGTTAACTGTTAGTGTGCCACGTCATTTCCATGACTTATATTATTATTTTTGTAATAATATATATATAATGATTATTATGTGTTATGTGGATATATGTATTCATATTTTAAATTATACGTTTCTACGTTCCGCGGATTTCCATCCGGCGAATCTTTTCGGTTTTTAAACCAACGGTCGAGTTTTCTGGATTTTTAAATCCTAAATATTTTAAATATGATATTTCAAGGTCATATTATTAATAGGTGTATTTATATTTATTTTTCGTCGCGCGTTTGTTATCTTTCCGGATTTTAAATCGCGTAAGTGCGTTTTCGCGTTTCGGGCTTCGTTCGGGTTTTCGGGCCACAAGTAATTTAGCATTTGAGTGAGATGGACCCATGGGGCCCACCCCCATGCAATTTTCGGCCGAACCCCCTTAGAGGGGGGGAGTATTTTGTTTTTCCCATTTTATTTTTCATTCTCACTTTTACAATTTTCCCTAAAACCTAATACTTGCAATTTTCTCCCAACTTCTCCTCTCCTCTCCCTCTTTGGCCGTGACCCACCTCCACCATCATCATCATCATCAAACAAAATAATACTTGGATCATTAAATCGTTTATACAATCGGATTACTCTCTTCGTTCTCTACACATCTATATACTTTGATTCTCGATTAGGGTATAAACCCTAACCCTAGCTTTTTGAATTTTCAATTATTTTACTGATTTTATATGTTATATGATTAGTATGATGTGTATAAGTTATTGTATTGTTGTTTGAATGCGTAGAATTACTCGTTTGTACATGTTTTCGGTTTGTAAATTTTGGACAGCAGTTTGATTCGTATATTCTGACTATATAACTGATATGAATGTTAAAATAAAGTACATAAATGAGTTCCTCTCATCAAGACATTAATTTTAGACTCCGGATTCATGTCGTTTCGATTCCCGGAGCCCTAGATATGCTTAATTTGGTTTTTGATTGAAATTGAAAGGTGTTCTTGGCATGAACGAGGTTGGGTCCGACTTTGTGACCATCCTTGGTGTCTTTAGGGTGCCTCATTTGGTTAGGACTGATGGTGAGACGAATATTCATGTTCGGGTCACCTAAATCCGAGCCACGGTTCACCCGTTTTGCCCGAATTACTGTTTTGAGTAAGATGATTTTCCCAATTGATGTCATGGCTGATATCCACGACCTAGGGACTGTTCTTGGAGTGTTCTTGAGTTCATAAATGTGTCGGGTGGTTTGAGTAGGTGAAGTTACATATGTGGCTTGCCCGAAACCGACGCCCGGGGCTCAAGATACGACCCGGCGAACTTTTAAACTTAAAACTTATGGTTAATGATTAAACTTATGATAAAATTTATGGAATTCATTATTAATTAATTACTTAAGATAAAAGAAGTAATTATTATTATTTAAAACTTATGATATAAATATTTATTATATCATTTAATTATTAATTATAATTTCATTAACATTTTAATTAGACTTATGATTAATAATACTTTTATTATTAAAGGAAAATACTTATGATAAGTATTAAATTTTGTTTTTGAGAAATTATTAAAAGACTTATAATAAATATTAAATAATTATTTAATTATTATAAGACTTAATTATTATTTAATTATGACTTAATTATTAAATACTTATGATTTAATAATTTTAATTAGAAACTTATGATATGATTAATAATTCATTATTAATTAATAATACTTATGATATGATTTAAAATTTATTATAAATTAATAATATTTATATTATGATTGATATTTAATTAATTAATTAAATACTTATGTTATACTAATTATAACATTTCAACTTATATTAACTTTAATAATTCATTTTATTTAATTAAACTTATGTTAAGGCATTATTATACACTTTTGACTTTAAATAACATTATAACCTATGTTATTATTATAACTTACACTTTTAAAATTAATGTTGACTATGTTTGACCAAGGTTGACTTTTGAGTTGACTTTCGGTTGACTTTGACTTTCAGTTGACTTCTGTTGACTTTCTAAATAAGGAAACTTTCCTAACTTCAAAACTTTCTAAAAATAGAACTTTCTAAATTTGGAAACTTTCCAAAAATAGAAACTTTCCAAAAATAGAAACTTTCCAAAAATAGAAACTTTCCTAAAATAGAAAACTTTCCAAAAATGGAAACCTGCTAAAAATAGAAACTTTCTAAAAATAGAAAGTGTGTGTCCTTATGCTGTTCCAATCAAACCGATGCTTGCTGAGTAATGTTCTATGCCTACTTGCAACATGTACAATAGCTATCATACTAAGACTTGGCCTAAGTTAGTTATTTATTTCGACCTGCTTTATTTATAGGTCGGCGTTGTGATCTTTCTTGATCACATTACTTTACTTGCTGTTCGCGTGTTTGTGAGATTTCTTCAGTTGCTATTTAAGGTGAGTTATAGTCCCGTTTTTACATACTTTTCAAAGTATATTTTTGGGATGTGATTACATGCAGATTTTTATTTACGTTTAGACACAAGTAACAGTTAAATTTAATTATTCATTGTGAGTTGGACAAAAATATTCCCTAGTCTGGTAACTGTAATCATTGGTTTCTACCGGTGAACGCGAATCCTACGGATAGATCTATCGGGTTTGACAACCCCATTTCGAGCTAGTCGCGCTAGCAATTTATAATCGGAATGTTTAGTACTTCGTAATTTGTTATAGATACACTGTCCAAGTGTATATTTTTATTGTGTTTGGCAAGGGTAAATAAAGGGTTAAGTGGTTACCAGGTGGCTCATTGATAATGGAATAATGTTTAATGTTTTCTAACATTTTTAAATCTTGTGGTCCAAAGTTTACTTATTTATTTAAACCTATAATTCACTCAACCTTTGTGTTGACAGTTTACTTGCATGTTTTCACAGGTACTTGAGTTATTTGATGCTTCCGCTGTCGTTAGAAGAGTCTGCATGCATTTGGGCAGATTTTATGAAACAATTTATGAAACTTAAGTTTGCATTCTATTTTGGATAATTTAAATTGTGGGATTGTTGGCAATGTTTTGTGTCAACTTTTGGTTTCATATTATGGTTGGTTGGTTTTCAAACTACTTAATTTGGTTTGTTTCCTTTTTGGGGAACATTTTGAAATAAAAGAATGCAACTTTGTTTATTTAATTCATTTAAGTCCGATCAAGCTATGGGACCAACTGACGGATCCGTTAAGTGTTTTGACGGGGTCGTCACATGTGGTATCAGAGCTCTGGTTGTAGGGAACTAGGCGGTCTTAATGTGGTCAACCCGTGGTTATTAGGGTGCATTAGAGTCTAGTCTACAGCCCGACCATTTTGCTATAGCATTATTATGCATTTCATTTCGTATAAGTTATATTATTAGCTTTCATATCTTTTGGTATATGGTTTGCGGTTTTGCTGTTTGCAGATGTCGACTTCGAGCGATAACTCTGTTGCTGCTCCTGCTCCACCGTCTCCTGCTAGACGTCGTGCTAATCAACCGGAGATCGATGATCCTGTTCATTACTATTTTTCTACCATTACTCATATGAACCGGGCTTATAATGAGGTGACACGTATTAACGCCCTTAGTGATTGTTTGCGCACCTTGCCACATAATGAAGTTATGGACGAGATCCGTGCCGACATGGGTAACTTTATCACTTTCAAGCATAGGGTTGAGGATGCGAACCGCAAGCGTGATCGAGAAGTTAATGCTAAGTTCGAGGCTCTCGAGAGCACTGTTCGTGTGTTGAAGGAAGAGTTGGATGTTGTGAAAGGGAAGTTGCGTAAGTATGAGGATCCTGCTGAGACTCATGCTGGACCAGCTTATCACACCCGCTCTAAGCGAATGTGATGTGATTATTCATATTGATTATCTATTTCATCAGACTTAATGTCCTTTTTATACATACATTTTGGGTTATGTACGGCGTTTTGCCGAGGATTTTATTAAGATTTTGTTATGGGATATTTTTCATTATGTATGGATGGTTATTTTTATGACATCTATTATCATTATCATGTTTTATTTCTGATGTTGTGGCTCTTGGCATGTTATATTATGCGTAATATATGTTCATGTATGTTAGGTGCTATGTATGTTGTATGATGTTATCATAAAATATGTATGCATGTGATGGTTATTTCTATAACAATCATAACTGTCATGTTATTACTCATAGTGTTAGTTGACTAATATCTTAATGGTTAGTCTTTTCGTGTTTTGATCTATTCCTTTATGACACTAGTATTATTCTTGGTACTAACGGATGTGTTATTCTATTTTGAAGATCATGCCTCCAAGAGAGTCCACTGAAGCGCGTATGCAACGCCTGATCAATGAAGGAATTGCTGCTGCTATGGCAGCAAATGCTAATGTTAACGCCAATGCGAACAACAACGTGGGATGCTCCCACAAAACTTTTATGGCTGGTCGACCTCAAGAATTCAGTGGTACGGAAGGACCAATAGGGCTTACTCGTTGGTTCGAGAAAATCGAATCTATTTTCAGGGTCAGTCGAGTTCGTGAAGAGGACAAAGTTAGTTTCGCTAGTTGCACTCTCAAGGATAGTGCCTTGACATGGTGGAACAATCTGGTTAGTAGTTTGGGAAGCGATGTAGCTTATGGTTTGGCCTGGAATGATTTTAAGGAAAGATTGATCACCCGCTATAGACCTCGGGGTGAGCTTAAGAAGCTAGAGGTTGAGCTCAAGAATTTGAAAATGCATGGCACCGAGTTAGATGCCTATGAACGAAGGTTTTTCGAGTTAACTTTGCTGTGTCCTAGGGTTTATGCGGATGAGGACCGCAAAATTGAGGCTTACATTGATGGTTTGTCCGAGAAGATTGAACACGGGGTTGAGTCCAGTGAACCCCAGACTATTGAGGCCGCTATGTCTATGGCCCACAAACTTAATGACAAGGTGTTGAGAAGAAGCAAGACTACAGTTGTTGAAAGTAGTGAGGAGGTTGTCAAGAAGGCTGAAAATGGGAAACGAAAGTGGGATAACAACCGCAATCAAAACCAAAATCAGCAGAAGAAACAGGATACCTCAGGTGCTAACAACAGGAATCAGCGTGTGTGTCCTCGTTGCTATAAAGTTCATGATGGTTACTGCACAGTTACTTGTAAGAGGTGCTCTAAGCAAGGGCACATTGCTAAAGATTGTACAGTGCTTTTGCCGGGGTCTGCTACTCCCGCGACTGGTGGTAATAATAATAATGTTGGTAATAGAGGTGGTAACGGTAACGGTAATGGGAAATCGAATAATGGAGGTAATCCAAGGGTTTGTTATGAGTGTGGGAAGCCGGGGCATTTCCGAGATGCTTGTCCCAACAAGAAGACTGCAGAGACTGCACGCGGCCGAGCGTTCAACATTAATGCTAAGGATGCGGAGGAAGATCCTAAGCTTGTTACTGGTACGTTCTCAGTCAACGATTTATCAGTTTATGTTCTATTTGATTCAGGGGCTGATTTAAGTTTCGTGTCGAGTAAATTAAGTCCGAGAATCAAAACGCCGTTAACTCTCTTAGACAATACTTATGTTATTGAAGTAGCTAATGGTAAGGAACTTACTGCTAAGACTGTACATCGTAAGTGTAACATTAATCTGGGTGGTAGGGATTTCGAGATAGATTTGATACCGATTGAACTTGGTAGTTTTGATATTGTTATTGGTATGGATTGGTTGTCCGCGAACCGTGCCGAGATCGTCTGTTATGATAAGGCTATTCGTATTACTGATGTGATTGGAGAGCCACTGATGGTCTTTGGAGATAAGAAATGCACACAGTTAAACCTTATTAGCTGTATGAAAGTTCGAAAACATCTTCGCAAAGGCTGTCATGCTATTCTTGCTCATGTTGTTGATCCTAGTAAGGAAGTAAAGAACGTTGATGACGTTCATATTGTCAGGGATTTTCCCGAGGTGTTTCCCGATGACTTACCTGGCCTTCCGCCGCAACGCGCGGCAGAATTTCAAATTGATCTTGTTCCCGGTGCTGCTCCTGTAGCACGTGCTCCTTATCGTCTTGCGCCTTCTGAACTTCAAGAATTGTCAAGTCAACTCCGTGAGTTGATAGACAAAGGTTTTATTCGTCCTAGTTCGTCCCCTTGGGGAGCTCCTGTTCTGTTTGTTAAGAAGAAGGATGGTTCTTTTCGTTTATGCATTGATTATCGTGAACTGAATAAGCTCACTGTTAAAAATCGTTATCCTCTTCCGAGAATTGATGATCTGTTCGATCAGCTTCAGGGTTCTTCTGTTTATTCAAAAATTGATCTTCGTTCTGGCTATCATCAGTTGCGTGTTAAAGAATCTGATGTTTCAAAAACTGCTTTTCGCACCCGTTACGGTCACTTTGAATTTCTTGTTATGCCGTTCGGATTGACAAATGCACCTGCTGTGTTCATGGACCTCATGAACCGTGTGTGTAGACCCTATCTGGACAAGTTCGTTATTGTTTTCATCGACGACATCCTTATCTATTCTAAGAGTGATGAAGAGCACGAAGAACATTTGAGGTTAGTGCTTGATTTGTTAAAGAAAGAAGAGTTGTACGCTAAGTTCTCTAAGTGTGCTTTTTGGTTAAGAGAAGTTCAGTTCCTTGGTCACATTGTTAGCAAACAAGGAATACAAGTTGATCCTGCTAAAATTGAGGCGATTGAAAAGTGGGAAACCCCGAAAACTCCTACTCAAATTCGTCAGTTCTTAGGATTGGCAGGTTACTATCGAAGGTTCATCCAGGATTTCTCTCGTATAGCGAAACCTCTGACTGCTTTAACGCATAAAGGGAAGAAGTATGAGTGGAAGGATGAACAGGAGAATGCTTTTCAGATTTTGAAGAAGAAACTGACTACCGCTCCGATATTGTCTCTACCGGAGGGTAATGATGATTTTGTTGTTTATTGTGACGCATCACGACAAGGCTATGGTTGCGTTTTGATGCAACGAAAGAAGGTTATTGCGTACGCATCACGTCAGTTGAAGATTCACGAGCAGAACTATACAACTCATGATTTAGAGTTGGGGGCCGTTGTTTTTGCACTTAAGATTTGGAGACATTATTTGTATGGGGTCAAGAGTACTGTGTACACAGATCACAAAAGTCTTCAACATATCCTCGATCAGAAACAGTTGAACATGAGACAACGAAGATGGATTGAGACGTTGAATGATTACGATTGTGACCTTTTGTATCACCCGGGTAAGGCCAATGTTGTGGCTGATGCATTGAGTCGTAAAGAAAGGACTGAACCTCGCAGGGTTAGGGCCTTGAATATGACAGTTAGATCGAACCTCGCAAGGCAGATTCTTGAGGCACAACAAGAAGCCTTAAAGGAAGAGAATTTTGTGAAAGAAAACGTAAGAGGTATGGCTAAGAAATTTGAGATTCGAGCAGATGGTACTAGGTACTTTGTAGGACGTCTTTGGGTTCCGAAGTTTGGTGAACTGCGACAACTTGTTTTGGATGAGGCTCACAAGTCTAGGTACTCTATTCATCCTGGTTCAGGGAAGATGTACCATGATCTTAAGGAGCTGTATTGGTAGCCAAATTTGAAAGGTGATGTGGCTACGTATGTGGCTAAGTGTTTGACCTGTTCTAAGGTCAAAGCTGAACATCAAAAACCGTCCGGATTGTTGGTACAACCAGAAATTCCCGAGTGGAAGTGGGAAGGTATCACTATGGATTTTATCACTAAGTTACCAAGAGTTTCGGGTGGCTACGATGCGATTTGGGTGATTGTAGATCGACTCACTAAGTCGGCTCACTTTTTGCCGATTAGGGAAACCGATTCCATGGAGAAACTCACCCGTTTGTATTTGAAAGAGATTGTTTCGAGGCATGGTGTTCCCGTTTCTATAATTTCCGACAGAGATAGTCGATTTGTATCGAGATTTTGGCAATCGTTGCAAGAAGCCTTGGGCACTAGATTGGATATGAGCACCGCTTATCATCCTCAAACGGATGGTCAAAGTGAGAGGACCATTCAGACATTAGAAGATATGTTGCGAGCTTGTGTGATTGATTTTGGAAATGGGTGGGATAGGTATTTGCCGTTAGCTGAGTTTTCTTATAACAACAGCTACCACGCAAGTATTAAAGCCGCACCGTTTGAAGCTTTGTACGGTAGGAAATGTAGATCTCCTATTTGTTGGAATGAGGTTGGGGATGCTCAACTTACAGGTCCAGAGATTATTCACGAGACTACTGAGAAGATTGTTCAAATTAAAGAAAGGTTGAGAACTGCTAGAAGTCGGCAAAAGAGTTATGCCGACAAAGGAAGGAAAGATGTTGAATTTCAAGTTGGTGATCGTGTTATGTTAAAAGTTTCGCCTTGGAAGGGTGTTATTCGTTTTGGTAAAAGAGGGAAGTTAAGTCCTCGTTTTGTGGGACCGTTTGAGATCATTGAAAGAGTTGGACCAGTGGCTTATCGTTTGAAGTTGCCACAAGAACTCAGTGCTGTTCACGATGTTTTCCATATTTCGAACTTAAAGAAGTGTTTGGCTGAATTTGATCAGACTATTCCTTTGGAGGAACTTCAAGTTGACAAGCAATTGCATTTTATTGAGGAGCCAGTTGAGATCATGGACCGAGAGGTTAAGACTCTTAAACAGAGCAGAATTCCTATTGTTCGGGTCCGATGGAACGCTAGACGCGGTCCCGAGTTCACTTGGGAGCGTGAAGACCAAATGAAGCAGAAGTATCCGCATTTGTTCTCAGATGCCGAGTCAACCCCTGCGCCTGCTTAAATTTCGGGACGAAATTTCCGTAACGGGGAGGTACTGTCACGACCCTACTTTTTCCGTTATCTTTTTCCGTTAATTATTTAACGACCGTTAACTGTTAGTGTGCCACGTCATTTCCATGACTTATATTATTATTTTTGTAATAATATATATATAATGATTATTATGTGTTATGTGGATATATGTATTCATATTTTAAATTATACGTTTCTACGTTCCGCGGATTTCCATCCGGCGAATCTTTTCGGTTTTTAAACCAACGATCGAGTTTTCTGGATTTTTAAATCCTAAATATTTTAAATATGATATTTCAAGGTCATATTATTAATAGGTGTATTTATATTTATTTTTCGTCGCGCGTTTGTTATCTTTCCGGATTTTAAATCGCGTAAGTGCGTTTTCGCGTTTCGGGCTTCGTTCGGGTTTTCGGGCCACAAGTAATTTAGCATTTGAGTGAGATGGACCCATGGGGCCCACCCCCATGCAATTTTCGGCCGAACCCCCTTAGAGGGGGGGAGTATTTTGTTTTTCCCATTTTATTTTTCATTCTCACTTTTACAATTTTCCCTAAAACCTAATACTTGCAATTTTCTCCCAACTTCTCCTCTCCTCTCCCTCTTTGGCCGTGACCCACCTCCACCATCATCATCATCATCAAACAAAATAATACTTGGATCATTAAATCGTTTATACAATCGGATTACTCTCTTCGTTCTCTACACATCTATATACTTTGATTCTCGATTAGGGTATAAACCCTAACCCTAGCTTTTTGAATTTTCAATTATTTTACTGATTTTATATGTTATATGATTAGTATGATGTGTATAAGTTATTGTATTGTTGTTTGAATGCGTAGAATTACTCGTTTGTACATGTTTTCAGTTTGTAAATTTTGGACAGCAGTTTGATTCGTATATTCTGACTATATAACTGATATGAATGTTAAAATAAAGTACATAAATGAGTTCCTCTCATCAAGACATTAATTTTAGACTCCGGATTCATGTCGTTTCGATTCCCGGAGCCCTAGATATGCTTAATTTGGTTTTTGATTGAAATTGAAAGGTGTTCTTGGCATGAACGAGGTTGGGTCCGACTTTGTGACCATCCTTGGTGTCTTTAGGGTGCCTCATTTGGTTAGGACTGATGGTGAGACGAATATTCATGTTCGGGTCACCTAAATCCGAGCCACGGTTCACCCGTTTTGCCCGAATTACTGTTTTGAGTAAGATGATTTTCCCAATTGATGTCATGGCTGATATCCACGACCTAGGGACTGTTCTTGGAGTGTTCTTGAGTTCATAAATGTGTCGGGTGGTTTGAGTAGGTGAAGTTACATATGTGGCTTGCCCGAAACCGACGCCCGGGGCTCAAGATACGACCCGGCGAACTTTTAAACTTAAAACTTATGGTTAATGATTAAACTTATGATAAAATTTATGGAATTCATTATTAATTAATTACTTAAGATAAAAGAAGTAATTATTATTATTTAAAACTTATGATATAAATATTTATTATATCATTTAATTATTAATTATAATTTCATTAACATTTTAATTAGACTTATGATTAATAATACTTTTATTATTAAAGGAAAATACTTATGATAAGTATTAAATTTTGTTTTTGAGAAATTATTAAAAGACTTATAATAAATATTAAATAATTATTTAATTATTATAAGACTTAATTATTATTTAATTATGACTTAATTATTAAATACTTATGATTTAATAATTTTAATTAGAAACTTATGATATGATTAATAATTCATTATTAATTAATAATACTTATGATATGATTTAAAATTTATTATAAATTAATAATATTTATATTATGATTGATATTTAATTAATTAATTAAATACTTATGTTATACTAATTATAACATTTCAACTTATATTAACTTTAATAATTCATTTTATTTAATTAAACTTATGTTAAGGCATTATTATACACTTTTGACTTTAAATAACATTATAACCTATGTTATTATTATAACTTACACTTTTAAAATTAATGTTGACTATGTTTGACCAAGGTTGACTTTTGAGTTGACTTTCGGTTGACTTTGACTTTCAGTTGACTTCTGTTGACTTTCTAAATAAGGAAACTTTCCTAACTTCAAAACTTTCTAAAAATAGAACTTTCTAAATTTGGAAACTTTCCAAAAATAGAAACTTTCCAAAAATAGAAACTTTCCAAAAATAGAAACTTTCCTAAAATAGAAAACTTTCCAAAAATGGAAACCTGCTAAAAATAGAAACTTTCTAAAAATAGAAAGTGTGTGTCCTTATGCTGTTCCAATCAAACCGATGCTTGCTGAGTAATGTTCTATGCCTACTTGCAACATGTACAATAGCTATCATACTAAGACTTGGCCTAAGTTAGTTATTTATTTCGACCTGCTTTATTTATAGGTCGGCGTTGTGATCTTTCTTGATCACATTACTTTACTTGCTGTTCGCGTGTTTGTGAGATTTCTTCAGTTGCTATTTAAGGTGAGTTATAGTCCCGTTTTTACATACTTTTCAAAGTATATTTTTGGGATGTGATTACATGCAGATTTTTATTTACGTTTAGACACAAGTAACAGTTAAATTTAATTATTCATTGTGAGTTGGACAAAAATATTCCCTAGTCTGGTAACTGTAATCATTGGTTTCTACCGGTGAACGCGAATCCTACGGATAGATCTATCGGGTTTGACAACCCCATTTCGAGCTAGTCGCGCTAGCAATTTATAATCGGAATGTTTAGTACTTCGTAATTTGTTGTAGATACACTGTCCAAGTGTATATTTTTATTGTGTTTGGCAAGGGTAAATAAAGGGTTAAGTGGTTACCAGGTGGCTCATTGATAATGGAATAATGTTTAATGTTTTCTAACATTTTTAAATCTTGTGGTCCAAAGTTTACTTATTTATTTAAACCTATAATTCACTCAACCTTTGTGTTGACAGTTTACTTGCATGTTTTCACAGGTACTTGAGTTATTTGATGCTTCCGCTGTCGTTAGAAGAGTCTGCATGCATTTGGGCAGATTTTATGAAACAATTTATGAAACTTAAGTTTGCATTCTATTTTGGATAATTTAAATTGTGGGATTGTTGGCAATGTTTTGTGTCAACTTTTGGTTTCATATTATGGTTGGTTGGTTTTCAAACTACTTAATTTGGTTTGTTTCCTTTTTGGGGAACATTTTGAAATAAAAGAATGCAACTTTGTTTATTTAATTCATTTAAGTCCGATCAAGCTATGGGACCAACTGACGGATCCGTTAAGTGTTTTGACGGGGTCGTCACAATATGGGCTGGATTATGAAGAAACGTTTAGTCTAGTGGCGAAGATCACAACAATTCGAGCTCTACTAGCTTTAGCCGCTAGCAAATCTTGGAAGTTGTGGCAGATGGATGTCAAGAACGCTTTCTTACATGGAGAACTTGACAAAGACATTTATATGGAACAACCAAGAGGCTTTGAGAACAAGTTCCATCCTGACCATGTCTGCAAATTAAAGAAAGCACTATACGGCTTGAAGCAGGCTCCAAGAGCTTGGTACGGGAAGATTGGTGAGTTCTTGGTACAAAGTGGTTTTTTACAGTTGCTCCTTCAGATTCTAGTTTATTTGTGAAACAAGATCAAGAAAAACTAGCCATAGTGCTAGTATATGTGGATGACTTAATCATCACGGGAGATCACTATGAGGAGATCCAAAGAAAAAGAGAGAATCTGTCTCTCAGAATTCATATGAAGGAGCTTGGAGAACTCAAATATTTTCTTGGACTAGAAATAGAGCGGAAAAAAGAAGGATTATTTCTTGGACAACAGAAATATACGCGAGATCTTTTACAAAAGTACGGAATGCTTAATTGCAAACATATCTCAACTCCTATGGATCCGAATACAAAACTACGAGCAGATGAAGGAAAAAGTTTAGAAGATGCTAACATGTATCGAAAGTTGGTCGGAAGTCTTATTTATCTCACATTAAGCCGACCAGACATATCTTATGCAGTTGGAGTGGCTAGTCGGTACATGAGCAATCCAAAGAAGCCACACCTTGATGCTGTACGACGCATCTTAAAGTATGTTAAAGGCACTATTAACTTTGGCATTTTGTATAAGAAAACAAAAGAATGTCACGTGACTGAATATTGTGACACTGATTACGCTGGAGACTATGATACACGACGATCAACAACTGGATACATGTTTAGTCTTGGATCGGGAGTAATATCATGGTGCAGCAAGAGACAACCGACTGTATCCTTATCAAGCACCGAAGCAGAATATCGATCAGCAGCATCAGCAACACAAGAAATTACTTGGTTGAAGTAGCTAATGGAAGATCTTCATCAATCAACAGATTATCAAGTAAAGCTTTTCTGCGATAACCTATCAGCTATACGTCTAGCATAGAATCCAGTTTTTCACGCAAGAACAAAACATATAGAAGTACACTATCACTATGTTCGCGAGAAGGTCCTTGAAGGGGAGATCAAGATGGTGCCAACAAAGACAGATGAACAAGTTGCAGATATATTCACCAAGAGCCTAAGTAAACCAAAGTTTGAAAAATTCAGAGAAGCACTTGGAATGATCTGCAAGTCATCAACGGAAGAAAATTTGCATTGAGGGGGAGTGTTAAAATGCAATGCAAATTTGGTATTATAAAATAATATGGAATTTGTAGATGTATATATGTAAAATATCTAGATATTAATATGTATAAGAAAATATCTAGATATTAGAAAATAAAAGGAAAAATCTAGAAAAGAAAAATATAGATATTTATATATAAATATCTAGATATTTATCCATGAAAATATCTAGTTTCTAGAATGTTCCATGGGGTAGTATAAATATGGGTGATGAGTAGTTCATTTGTGTAAGGTGTGAGAGTTGTGAGGAAGTAGAGAAGAAGTAAGGTGAAGAAGTAAAAGAAGAGTGTGAGTTAGTTCATAATATTGTAATTGTTTCTTTGTAATTATAAAAGTGTTCTTAGTTAAGTTTCCCATTTAAGCCTCAGTTTGTGTTTAAGTTCTTAGTGCACTTGTGTTGTATCTATTATATGGTCGGCTCTGCCGCCTAAGTGATATATGGTCGGTTATACCGCCTGAATGATATATGGTCGACACTGTCGTCTAAACATTATTGTGCACTAAGGATTCATAAAATTAAAGGCTAACCAACGTCAAGTGTTGGTGTAGTGAGTGTAGTATAATCTAGGTCCTCTGTAGTGGGTGTGTTGGGCTCGTCGAAGCTTCCAACAGGTGGAAGAGCATAGAGTGATCTTGGATCTGAAGATGAAGATGGGAGAGCAAATGAATGGAGAAGGGTATAAAAGTAAAGTGGTTGTCTGTTTGAGAAGGACACATTAATTTTAACCCTTTAACAAATATATGTTTTGCAAGATTAAGTAGGAAAGAAACAACTTTAGATTGTTCAGATTAAGAAATATTTGCAAACAAGCCATTAAGTGACAAGTAAACAGGCCCTAACATTGCATAAACAAATGAAAATGACTTTCTTTAGTTTGATAATGATAATTAAGGAAAGTGATTACGAATGGTGTTGGGAAAGATTAAAAGAGCACCTTAAAACAAATGGACTCAACAGCACTTGAAATGTTTGTTTTATCGTAATCAATTTCCGGTCGATAAGATTATCACAGCCGAAAAAATATTTACTCCGTATATCATTTTGACCTAAGTTCAACACCACTGTTGTATTAAATATAATTCATATTAAAGATTAGCATAAGCGTAAATTAGCTACTATTGGTGAAGTCAAAATAGTGACTACTGGTGATATACGCCATTTAGACTACACGCTCACTGAACCACTTGCATACACATTTAGAAGATAGAATAAGGGTATAGTGGTTATTGAATATTGTTTACTGCACTTGACATTTTTCTATTATAATGATACAAATACAAAATACAAATTAATAACTTGTTATTCATCTTAGTTTTTTTATCAACGCTTGCTGGTCGGTTTCTAACGTTGATTCGTTATTATGATTATTGACTTTATGCAATAGACAATTGTACGGTACAAGTATAATTTTAAAAGGAGCACAACTTTCGTTGGGAATGTTGATAAGAACATGGATATGATATTGATGTTGATATCCCCTAAACATGTTAACTTAAACGCTACTCTTCTTCCTTGGGGCTTCATTTTGCAAAGTCCATATACGTTACGGTTAATCCACTCTTTCAATAATACGTGTACCATTTGTCCCCCATAATAATTGTCTCTCGTTTATAATATAGGTACTTGTTACAGATCTACATACAAATTTGTGATACTGTCGTCACGTAGACACGGTGTCACTACTAAGTATTTTAAATGCAACAATTCTATAAATGCAAATAAGATTCGCAAAAAAACTAGTAATCATATACGTAGTAAATCTTTATTGATACTCCGTAACTCCAACAGATATGACATCGTGACCTCGAAGCTACAACCCTAAAGTGTAACTCCGGTCAAAAACTTAACCAACGGCGATCACTCAAATTAAAAAATGGTATACAACTATAATAAAATTATAAAAATACACCGACCCCTAAAAAAAAGGTACAGCAGCTATGGCTACAATCAAAATCACGACTAACGTGATCCGGCTGGTAGAGTAGTTATTTACAAAAATAGGTTTAAAAAATAGAGTAACACAATTAGCATGGGCTAATTAAGATGTCCCAATAAACCTGTCTCAAAAACAGGCCCAAATACTTGTTGTTCCTCATCGATACCCAGGCCCATAACTTTTAATATACCCCACTAAAAAATTTGATCATATTATTCTGTTCCTGGGCCTAAATCCATTACATTACATCCTCAATCACACAATATTCAAATATGTACAAATCATTATTAAAACATCTTGTTTGGTTTTTAGTGTATGTTTTCATCGTAAAAGAAATTACATTTCATAATATTTGGGCATACCTAATACTAACTTTTTCTAGATCAGTCCTCTTTACTTGCAGAAACGTGTCCCGTGCGCATGATACTAATGTAAAAACAATTACTTTAATGATATTAAGAAGGTTCACTTTGGTTTCTAGGAATTGATTGACGAAAGTATATGCGCTTGCTGGTTTCTTCGATATGTCAACTATCCGAGCTTATTCAAACGGGGTATGATTTCATAACCCGTCCTAATCTATCTGGACAAAGTCCATATCGATTACAAATGATTCACAATAGTTGATTTCATCATGAGGTATTTGACCTCTATATGATACATTTTACAAACATTGCATTCGTTTTTTAAAGATAAACTTCTTTACATGGAAAAATTGACAGGCATGCATACCATTTTATAATATCCACTATCCAACTATAATTAACTTAATAATAATCTTGATGAACTCAATGACTCGAATGCAACGTCTTTCGAAATATACCATGAATGACTCCAATTAAGGTCTCTAAAATGAGCTAATGCACAGCGGAAGATTTCTTTAATACCTGAGAATAAACATGCTTTAAAGTGTCAACCAAAAGGTTAGTGAGTTCATTAGTTTATCATAAACGATCATTTTCATCATTTTAATAGACCACAAGATTTTCATTTCTCATAAATACACATCTCGTATCAGGCATTTCGCAAACTGCATAGAGATAAAAATCATTCATATGCTGAACACCTGGTAACCGACCTTAACATGATGCATATAGAATATCCCCATCATTCCGGAACACCCATCGGACATGATGAACTCGAAGTACTAAAGCATTCCAAATTCCAGAATGGGGGTTGTTAGTTCCCGTAGATCTACCTTTAGGATTCGCGTCAATTAGGGGCCAGTTCCCTAATTCTTAGGCTACCAAGCTAAAAGGGGCATATTCGATTTCGATCATTCAACCATATAATGTAGTTTCGATTACTTGTGTCTATTTCGTAAAACAGTTATAAAAGTTGCGCATGTATTCTCAGCCCAAAAATATAAAGGGTTAAAAGGAAAATGAAACTCACCATACTATATTTCGTAGTAAAAATACATATAACATCATTGAACAAGTGCAAGGTTGGCCTCGGATTCACGAACCTAAATTAATTATATACATTTATATGTTGGTCAATATTTGTCTAACCAATTAGGTCAAGTCATAGTGTACCACAATCCTAATGCTCGAGACTAATATGCAAAGGTCAACAAAAGTCAATTTGATTCAAAATGATTTCCAAAATTTATACATGATTATTATATAGTTTAAATATCGTCGTTTTATATTTTTAAAAGATTTAATAGAGTAAATAATATAATTCATTTATTAATAAATAAAATTTTATATTAAAATATACTTTTATATATCTTAAGTAATAAAATTTATAAAGTTCATTTAATATCATAAAAATATTGTGATAGATTCTATTAAGGTAATTATATTATTTGTATTACATATTTATTTGATAAATTAACCTTGATAATAATAATAAGTAAAAGTTGTATTATTTTGTAATAATGATTATTATTATTCTATTAATAAAAATATCAATATTTATATTTACTAAAAACAATGATATTATGATAAAATGATAATTCTAATTATGATAACTTTAATATTTACGATACTTTTTAATATTAACTTTAAAATAATAATTTTATTTAAAATGATAATAATAATAATGTTATTTTATAATAACAATGACATTTCTATTAAAAATGATATTTTTTGTTAAAATGATAGTTTTAATATTAACGATGCTTTTAATAATAATAGTAAGAATGAAAATAATAAGAACGATAATTTTATTTAAATCAATATCTTACAATATTTTAATTTCATCATGATACTCATACACATTATTTCTTAATCGATTCATTTAATAGCTTTTAATCGTCTTTTATATCGCGTTCGTGTTAATGATAATAATAGTAATTATAATAATCAGGTGTTACTAATATTAGTTTCTAATTATAATAATACTAATGGTAATAAATATTACGATAATATTAACGATAATACTAATTATAACTTTAACGATAATAACGATAGTAATAATAATAAAATAACAATTTTTAATGATAATACTTTTTTATGGATAATGATAATAATAATAATAATAATAATAATAATAATAATAATAATAATAATAATAATAATAATAATAATAATTAGATAAAAACTAGAACGACGATAATAACGACGATAATAATAATCATTTTTTAATAATAATACAAAAATTCAATTGACTATAACTTCTAATCCGTTCATCGAAACCATTCGATATCAAAATGAAAAGTTCTTAATTTCTCGCTAGCTTTCCAACGACATGCATATCTTATATCTTATCTCAACCTCATATGTAACTAATTCAGGATTCAACATAACCTATCTAATGGTAATATCAAAAGTACAAGCATGCATAATCCTATATACTCGAGCACTAGTCAGAGATACACTATTAATATATAAAAGTTAAGTTATGAGTGCTCACATATCAAAATTGAGATTCAATATTGCAGGAAAAGTACGTAGACGCAACGGAGCTGACAAACACTAAATTGAGCTTACGAGCATACCCATGAACCATACCCATCACTTCTATAGCTATAACCCATAATTTCCTTAGCCCTATGCTACTCATAAAATCCATTTTTGAAATAACCTGCTCATGACTCTGTCGTAGTATTTTATGTATAAATACTAATATTAATACTAATACTAATACTACTAATAAAAATATTAGGATTAATAATAATAATTATTATTATAAATATATAGAGAGAGATATCGAATGATAGATAGATGATTGAATGATTCAGAAACAGAAAACGTTCGAATTTAAAGGGATGTGGCTGCCACCAACCCCCCATGCGATCGCATGGGGATTGAATGTATCAACCATGCGTTCGCATGGTATCATACTACAGCACACATTCCACTTATTAGACTACCGACACATTTTGATAATATAATTAATTATATATATATATATATATATATATATTTAATTCTTATAATTAAATAAATATTATATTATATTTACGTGCATAGTTAACTTGTAATTTTTACACCGATGAATTGTACGTTGACGCTCGACTTACGTACCGGTTCCGGTTTTTGGAACGCATTTTCGTACGCTAAGAAAATTGGTACTTTACGTTTCGTGTAATGTACCTTTATCAATAACAAGACTCAAATCAATGAAAAATTATCCCACTCAAAGTGTAACTTATTCATTTGAGTGTTTTGGTCATTTGCTTCTATAAATCAATGTCTCGTTATTTACCAAAATGTATTATTTTAAATCGAAATGTTTTATTAAAATATATGTATATTTATATTTCCATTTAGAATTATAAATTTATACATAATATATATGTTTGAAATATTTATCTAATAATAAAATTTTTAGTTTTTCCAAAATAATCATATTTCAAAGATTATTATATATAGTCATTTAAATAATAGAATTTACTATGTCGTATTACGTTTATATTCTTGAAACGCTATATATATATATATATATATATATATATATATATATATATATATATATATATATATATATATATATATAATATAAAGCTTAAATTCTTCTAATCAATTTATCCTTATAAAATAATAGATTATAATAATTCAGTTTTTGAAATCGTTTTCTCACATTTGAAAAAATAGGTCAGTCGAATTCAATTCTCCACTAACTTTTGTCTATCGTTCGTCAATTGACACATTTGTTCTTACATGTAAATCACTTTACCAAATATTCCGAATACCGCTAAAAGGAAAGGTTTCTTAAATCAAAGTGGACCTCTTAACAGAGATTCGTAATGGTACAATAAATCTGATAAATCAATCATTTGATATTATTTTCTAATTTCATCGATAACCATATTAAATATATTTTGAAACAAATACGTTCATGTAAAGTATTATACATCTAATACTTTGTAATGTTTTCAAGTTATAATATATATACACATATACATATATAATCATAACCGTTCATTTAATGATTCGTGAATCGTCGAAATTTGGTCGAGGTTTAAATGAATGTATGAACACAGTTTAAAATTCTTGAGATTCAACTTAACAAACTTTGCTTATCGTGTCGAAAACATATAAAGATCAAGTTTAAATTTGTTCGGAAATTTTTGAGTTGTCACAGTACCTACCCGTTAAAGAAATTTCGTCCCAAAATTTGATTGAGGTCATCGTGGCTAACAATGAGCATGTTATTATGACTATTATAGAGTTTTATCATGTTTAAGAAGTATGGATAAAATAATTCGATTACTCGAAGCGTATGAGGGAAATTATCGTAAATCATTGAAATAAGATTATAGTGATTCGTCATATCTTTTGATTTCATCACAATTGATCTTCGAATTAAAGAAAATCTTTGTAATCTTTATTGGATTTGATTCTTCGTCGATTAAGGAAATTATGATCCTCTTCGAATTAATGCGATATTCCATCTTGATTTTGTAGTGACCCGAACTTTTCCATGTTTATATATATTAATTGAGATTGATATTTACATGACTAAATGTTTCCAACGTGTTAAGCAATCAAACATGTTAAGACTTGATTAAATGAAATAAGTTTCATATAGACAATTGATCACCCAAGTTGACCGGCGATTCACGAACGTTATAAAATTGTAAAAACTACATGTTGTGGTATATATAGACATATATATATGGTTGACATGAGATTATGATGAGTAATTATCTCACTAATTATATTAACAATGTGTGATATACATAAGAAATGAGATTACTAAGTTAAGAAACTCGAAATGATATATATATATAACGATTATCGTTATGATAATGTCTACTAAATATATATGTATCATATTAAGATATTGATACACTATATTTAACATGATAAAATGATATTTAAATATATCATTAAGTGTGTTAACAATGAACTACATATGTAAAAACAAGACTACTAACTCAAGAATTACGAAACGAGACTTATATGTAACGATTATCGTTGTAACGATATTTTAATGTATATATCATATTAAGAGATATTCATACATCATAATATCATGATAATATAATAATTTAACATCTCATTTGATATAATAAACATTGGGTTAACAACATTAATTGTGATCATTAACTTAAAGGTTTCAAAACAACACTTACATGTAACGACTAACGAAGACTTAACGACTCCATTATAATGTATATACATGTTGTGTTTTGATATGTATTCTTACACTTTTGAAAGACTTCAAGACACATATCAAAGTACTTTTACTTAACAAAAATGCTTACAATTACATCCTCGTTTAGTTTCATCAACAATTCTACTCGTATGCACCCGTATTCGTACTCGTACAATACACAGCTTTTAGATGTATGTACTATTAGTATATACACTCCAATGATTAGCTCTTAGCAGCCCATGTGAGTAACCTAACACATGTGGGAAGCATCATTTGGCAACTAGCATGAAATATCTCATAAAATTACAAAAATATTAGTAATCATTCATGACTTATTTACATGAAAACAAAATTACATATCCTTTATATCTAATCCATATATCAATGACCAAAAACACCTACAAACACTTTAATTCTTCAATTTTCTTCATCTAATTGATCTCTCTCAAGTTCCATCTTCAAGTTCTAAGTGTTCTTCATAAATTCCATAAGTATAGTTTCATAAAAATCAAGAATACTTCCAAGTTTGCAAGTCTACTTCCAAGCTTTCTAATCCATTCCAAGTAATCATCTAAGATCAAGGAACCTTTTTTATTTACAGTAGTTTATCTTTCTAATTCAAGGTAATATTCATATTCAAACTTTGATTCAATTTCTACAACTATAACAATCTTATTTCGAGTGAAAATCTTACTTGAACTGTTTCCGTGTCATGATTCTGCTTCAAGAACTTTCAAGCCATCCAAGGATCCTTTGAAGCTAGATCCATTTTTCTCATTTCCAGTAGTTTTATCTAGAAAACTTGAGGTAGTAATGATGTTCATAACATCATTCGATTCATACATATAAAGCTATCTTATTCGAAGGTTTAAACTTGTAATCACTAGAACATAGTTTAGTTAATTCTAAACTTGTTGGCAAACAAAAGTTAATCCTTCTAAATTGACTTTTAAAATCAACTAAACACATGTTCTATATCTATATGATATGCTAACTTAATGATTTAAAACCTGGAAACACGATGAACACCATAAAATCGGATATACGCCGTCGTAGTGAAATCGGGGGCTGTTTTGGTTTGGATAATTAAAAACTATGATAAACTTTGATTTAAAAGTTGTTCTTCCGGGAAAATAATTTTTCATATGAACATGAAACTATATCCAAAAATCTTGGTTAAACTCAAAGTGAAAGTATTTTTTTCAAAATGGTCATCATGATGTCGTTCTTTCGACGGAAATGACTTCCTCTTTAGCAATTGACATGTAACTTAAATTTCCGACTATAAACTTATACTTTTTCTGTTTGGATTCTTAAATTATAGTTCAATATGAAACCATAGCAATTTGATTCACTCAAAACAGATTTAAAATGAAGAAGTTATGGGTAAAACAAGATTGGATATTTTTGATCTTTTTAGCTACGGGAAATGTTTAACAAATCTATACAAATCATATCCTAGCTAACTTATATTGTATTATACATGTATTCTAATATATTATGTAATCTTGGGATACCATAGACACGTATGCAAATGTTTTGACATATCATATCGACCCATGTATAAATATTATTTGGAACAACCATAGACACTCTATATGCAGTAATGTTGGAGTTAGCTATACAGGGTTGAGGTTGATTCCAAAAATATATATACTTTGAGTTGTGATTTAGCCTGAGACGTGTATACACTGGGTCATGGATTGATTCAAGATAATATATATCGATTTATTTCTGTACATCTAACTGTGGACAACTAGTTGTAGGTTACTAACGAGGACAGCTGACTTAATACACTCAAATATTTAAAACATAATAAAAATAGTTGTAATTATATTTTGATCATACTTTGATATATATGTACATATTTGTATAGGTTCGTGAATCGATCCGTGGCCAAGTCTTATTTCCGAGGAAGGAAATATCTGTGAAAGTGAGTTATAGTCCCACTTTTAAAATCTAATATTTTTGGAATGAGAATATACATGCAGTTTTATAAATGATTTACAAAATAGACATAAGTATGTGAAACTACATTCTATGGTTGAATTATCGAAATCGAATATGCCCCTTTTTATTAAGTCTGGTAATCTAAGAATTAGGGAACAGACACCCTAATTGACGCGAATCCTAAAGATAGATCTATTGGGCCTAACAAACCCCATCCAAAGTACCGGATGCTTTAGTACTTCGAAATTTATATCATATCCGAAGGGTGTCCCGGAATGATGGGGATATTCTTATATATGCATCTTGTTAATGTTGTTTACCAGGTGTTCACCATATGAATGATTTTTATCTCTATGTATGGGATGTGTATTGAAATATGAAATCTTGTGGTCTATTGTTACTATTTGATATATATAGGTTAAACCTATAACTCACCAACATTTTTGTTGACGTTTAAAGCATGTTTATTCTCAGGTGAATACTAAGAGCTACCGCTGTTGCATACTAAAATAAGGACAAGATTTGGAGTCCATGTTTGTATGATATTGTGTAAAAACTGCATTCAAGAAACATATGTCGATGTAATATATTTTTATTGTAAACCATTATGTAATGGTCGTGTGTAAACAGTATATTTTAGATTATCATTATTTGATAATCTGCGTAATGTTTTTAAAACCTTTATTGATAAAATAAAGGTTATGGTTGTTTTAAAAATGAATGCAGTCTTTGAAAAATGTCTCATATAGAGGTCAAAACCTCGCAACGAAATCAATTAATATGGAACGTTTATAATCAATATGAACGGGACATTTCAGTTGGTATCCGAGCGTTGGTCTTAGAGAACCAGAAAATTTGCATTAGTGTGTCTTATCGAGTTTGTTAGGATGCATTAGTGAGTCTGGACTTCGACCGTGTTTTCTTTAAAAATGATTGCTTAACATTTTTGTTGGAAACTATATATTATTAACATGTAAATATTATGTGATATATTAATCTCTTAACATGTTTGATATTGTGTGATAGATGTCTACCTCTAGCACAAATCTCATTGACTCACCTAATAATAACGAAGAGTCGAATATATATTGGCAAGATTCACAAGTTCCCGAAGAACCGGAAGAAGAGGAAACGGAACCGGAAGAAGAGGAACCGGAAGAAGAGGAACCAGAAGAAGAGGAACCGGAAGAAGAAGAGGTTTCGGAGGGGGAATAGTAGGAACCACAGAAAACCGGTCAAATAAAAGAAAATCCTCAACCAATGGACCAAAGTTAATAATGGTCAATGGTGTTTCCGCTAAGGAAGCAAAATATTGGGAAAATTACCAATATCCCGATGAATCGGATCCTGATGAGGATTCCGATGATGTTATAGAAATTACCCCGACCCAATTTAATGAGGCAAAAGAAAATACTAAGGAAAAAGGCATTAAAATAGAGAAATCTGATTCCGACCCCGATGAACTTTATATGTACCGTCAACACCCGTATTTTCAATATCGTGACAATAACCCGGGAACCTCTGAACCACCAGGTTTTTCTAAACCAATGTGGAAAACGACGACTCGTATTAGAGGAACATCATATATCCCTAGAAGATTAGAAAAAAGAACCAAGTTCAAAGAAGAAGAAACCAGTGATTCAGATTAGAGGGATGTGAGCATGTTGTGTAATAAATGTATTGTAGTGTGCTTGTACTTTTATGTTCTATGTAAAAATTGCTTGTATTGTTTGTTATTACGAATCTAATCCTTGTCTATTTTACAGTATAAAAACAAAATGGACGTTAAGGGTAGACAACCGAATATTTTAGAAGACCTGCCAGAGGATATGATTGAGGAAATCTTGTCTAGAGTCGGTCAGAATTCATCAGCACATTTAGTTATGGCGAAATTAACTTGTCAAACATTTGAAAGACTTTCCAGAAATGCCTTAATTTATAAAAGGCTTTCCTTTGATAGGTGGGGTATATCACATTGGGGAGACTTTAAGTTACGCCGTGTTTTCTTTAAAGTGTTAAATGCGGGGAACCCAAATGCAATTTTACGCTACGAGTTAAGAACCTATTTTGACTTAACATATCCTAACATAGGATTTCGTGAATTAGAAAGAGCTTCTAACATGCAACATAAAGAAGCATGTTATGCTTACGGGTTAGTGATGTTCGCTTCTTACCAAAGTGAGAAAAAGAACATCGGATTGCAGCTTTTAAATAAAACTTTCCCACAAGTGACGGATTCAGTAGTTGGGGTGAGAAACAAGGTTTTTAGATTATTACGGGGATGTTGGACATTACGAAACCCTTGTCCTTTTGACGACATTACAACATGCTGCCTAGCCAATGGTCATAATGGTTATTTTTCATAAGACCAAGGATGGAAAGTCGTCTTAGTAAAACCAGAATGCATGACTTGTTTCTGGACTTATGAATTACGTGTCTTTATTTCCTTTGCTGAACAACTTGCGTATTAACTAGATTTATCTTCAAAACTGTCCTGTATCATAGTGTACTATATTTCATGTTATATGTAATATAGCGAAGTTGTAAGTTTGAAGAATATTTGTATGTGATATATTATTATAATCAGTTTCTCATATAGAATTGTAGTAGTTGAATTGTATATTAGCTACTAAGTATGAACTTAACGGGTAGGTAGTACCCGAATTTAAACTTACAAAACGCTAATATGAAGAAAAAGCTTTTATAAATGAGTTCATATTATGCTACGAGATACTATTGACTACTCTTAATATTCTGTATGATTAACTTGTTTCATTTGACTATTTTGAAGGAAATGGCATCGACTACTTGACACACCTTGAATATGAGCGAAGAGGAATTTCGTGCCTTTCTTGCTTCAAACATAGCCGCAGTACAGGCCGCGCTACATACCAACAAAACTCCGAATCTAGCAATACAGCTAACGGCGCAAGAAATCGTGTAGGATGCTCCTACAATGAATTCACTGCCTGCAAACCTTCAGAATTTGATGGGACCAAAGGACCAATCGGATTGAAATGGTGGACAGAGAAAGTTGAATCGGTGTTTGCCATAAGTAAGTGTGCAGAAGGAGACAAAGTGAAGTACGCTACGCATACCTTCACAGGTATTGCGTTAACATGGTGGAATACCTATCTAGAGCAAGTGGGACAAGATGCTGCTTACGCGCTACCGTGGTCAGCATTCAAGCACTTGATGAATGAGAAGTACCGTCCCAGAACCGAGGTCAATAAGCTCAAGTCAGAACTTAGAGGGTTACGAACACAGGGATTCGATATTACTTTGTACAAAAGACGATTTTGTGCCTATTGTGTCCGAGAGCATTCGAAGATGAGGAAGAGAAGATCGACGCGTTTGTAAAAGGGTTACCGGAGAGAATCCAAGAAGATATAAGTTCACACGAGCCTGCCTCCATACACAAGGCATGTAGAATGGCTCACAAACTAGTGAACTAGATTGAGGGAAGAATTAAAGAACAGGCGGCCGAAGAGGCCAACGTGAAGCTAGTCAAAAGAAAGTGGGAGGAAAACAGTGATAAGAGTCACCAAAACAACAACAATTATCCCAACAATCGCAACATCAATCGTAACTACAACAAACGGCACAACAACAACAACTACAACAATCATCCCAACAACAATAACAACCGCAACAACAACAACAATCAGAAGTAGCTATGCCAAAGGTGTGAAAAGTATCACTCGGGGTTCTGCACCAAATTTTGCAACAAGTGTAAAAGAAATGGTTATAGCACAGCGAAATGTGAGGTCTACGGACCAGGGGTTAACAGAACGAAAGGAACAAATGGTGTTGGAACGAGTAATGGCGGAGCAAGTAGTGTCGGAGCAAGTTATGCCAATGTAGTTTGTTATAAATGTGGAAAACCGGGCCACAATATTAGAAATTGCCCGAACCAGTAGAACACGAATGGACAAGGTCGCGGAAGAGTTTTCAATATTAATGCGGCAGAGGCACAGGAAGACCCGGAGCTTGTTACGGATACATTTCTTATTGACAATAAATCTGCTTATGTTTTATTTGATTCGGGTGCGGATTGAAGCTATATGAGTAGAGATTTTTGTGGTAAATTAAGTTGTCCATTGACGCCGTTGGATAGTAAATTTTTACTCGAATTAGCAAATGGTAAATTAATTTCAGCAGATTGTATATGCCGGAATCGAGAAATTAAACTGGGTAGCGAATTATTTAAGATAGATTTGATACCAGTAGAGTTAGGGAGTTTTGATGTAATAGTTGGCATGGACTGGCTGAAGGAGATGAAAGCAGAGATCATATGTTACAAAAATACAATTCGCATTATACGAGAAAAAGGAAAACCCTTAATGGTGTACGGGGAAAAGGGCAACACGAAGCTACATCTTATTAGTAATTTGAAGGCACAAAAACTAATAAGAAAAGGTTGCTATGCTGTTCTAGCACACGTCGAGAAAGTACAAACTGAAGAAAAGAGCATCAATGATGTTCCCGTCGCAAAAGAATTTCTCGATGTATTTCCGAAAGAATTACCGGGACTACCTCCACATCGATTTTTTGAATTTCAAATAGATCTTGTACCAGGAGCTACACCAATAGCTCGTGCTCCTTATAGACTCGCACCCAGCGAGATGAAAGAACTGCAAAGCCAACTGCAAGAACTATTAGAACGTGGTTTTATTCGACCAAGCACATCACCATGGGGAGCTCCTGTTTTGTTTGTCAAGAAGAAGGATGGTACATTTAGGTTGTGTATTGACTACAGAGAGTTGAACAAACTTACCATCAAAAACCGTTATCCACTGCCGAGAATTGACGACTTATTTGACCAACTACAAGGCTCGTCGGTTTATTCGAAGATCGATTTACATTCTGGATATCATCAAATGCGAGTAAAGAAGGATGATATTCCAAAAACTGCTTTTAGGACTCGTTATGGTCATTACGAGTTTATGGTTATGCCGTTTGGATTGACTAACGCACCAGCTGTATTCATGGACCTTATGAACCGAGTGTGTGGGCCATATCTTGACAAGCTTGTCATTGTTTTCATTGATGACATACTTATTTACTCAAAGAATGATCAAGAGCACGAAGAACATTTGAGAAAAGTGCTAGAAGTATCGAGGAAAGAAAAACTGTACGCTAAGTTTTCAAAGTGTGCATTTTGGTTGGAAGAAGTTCAATTCCTCGGCCACATAGTGAACAAAGAAGGTATCCAGGTGGACCCGGCAAAGATCGAAACCGTTGAAAAGTGGGAAACCCCAAAAACTCCAAAGCATATACGTCTATTTTTAGGATTGGCTGGTTACTACAGAAGATTCATCCGAGATTTCTCCAAAATAGCAAAACCCTTGACTGCATTAACGCATAAAGGGAAGAAATTTGAATGGAAGGATGAACAAGAGAAGGCGTTTCAGTTATTGAAGAAAAAGCTAACTACGGCACCTATATTGTCATTGCCTGAAGGGAATGATGATTTTGTGATTTTTTGTGACGCATCAAAGCAAGGTCTCGGTTGTGTATTAATGCAACGAACGAAGGTGATTGCTTATGCGTCTAGACAATTGAAGATTCACGAGCAAAATTATACAACTCAAGATTTGGAATTGGGTGCTGTTGTTTTTGCATTAAAGACTTGGAGGCATTATTTATATGGAGTCAAAAGTATTATATATACCGACCACAAAAGTCTCCAACATATATTTAATCAGAAGCAACTGAATATGAGACAACGCAGGTGGATTGAACTGTTGAATGATTATGATTTTGAGATTCGATACCACCCGGGGAAGGCGAATGTGGTAGCCGACGCTTTGAGTAGAAAGGACAGAAAACCTAAACGGGTAAAAGCTATGAATATAATTATTCGTACTAACCTTACTACTCAAATAAAGGAGGCGCAACAGGGGGTTGTAAAAGAAGGAAAGTTGAAGAATGAGATACCCAAAGGATCAGAGAAACATCTTAATATTCGCTAAGACGGAACCTAATATAGGGCTGATAGAATTTGGGTACCAAGGTTTAGAGATGTGAGAGAAATGGTACTTAAAGAAGCACATAAAACCAGATATTCAATACATCCCGGAGCGGGGAAGATGTATAAAGATCTCAAGAAACACTTTTGGTGGCCGGGTATGAAAGTCGATATTGCTAAATATGTAGGAGAATGTTTGACGTGTTCTAAGGTCAAAGCTGAACATCGAAAACCATCAGGTCTACTACAACAACCTGAAATCCCGGAATGAAAATGGGAAAACATTACCATGGATTTCATTACTAAATTGCCAAGGACTGCAAGTGGTTATGATACTATTTGGGTAATAGTTGATCGTCTCACCAAGTCAGCACACTTCCTGCCAATGAGAGAAGATGACAAAATGGAGAAGTTGGCGCGATTGTATTTGAAGGAGGTTGTCTCCAGACAAGGAATACCCGTCTCTATTATCTCTGATAGGGATGGTAGATTTGTTTCAAGGTTCTGGCTGACGTTACAACAAGCATTGGGGACTCGTCTAGACATGAGTACTGCCTATCATCCATAAACTGATGGGCAGAGCGCAAGGACGATACAAACGCTTGAAGACATGCTACGAGCATGTGTTATTGATTTCGGAAACAGTTGGGATCGACACCTATCGTTAGCAGAATTTTCCTACAACAACATTTATCATTCTAGTATTGAGATGGCGCCGTTTGAGGCACTTTATAGTATAAAGTGCAGGTCTCCGATTTATTGGAATGAAGTGGGGGATAGACAGATTACGGGTCCGGAGATAATACAAGAAACTACCGAGAAAATCATCCAAATTCAACAACGATTGAAAACCGCCCAGAGTCGACAAAAGAGCTACGCGGACAGTAAAAGAAAAGATATAGAGTTTAAAATTGGAGAAATGGTCATGCTTAAGGTTTCACCTTGAAAAGGCGTTGTTCAATTTGGTAAACGGGATAAACTAAATCCAAGATACATTGGACCATTCAAGATTATAGATCGTGTCGGACCAGTAGCTTACCAACTGGAGCTACCTCAACAACTCGCGGCTGTACATAACACTTTCCACGTCTCGAATTTGAAGAAATGTTTTGCTAAAGAAGATCTCACTATTCCGTTGGACGAAATCCAAATCAATGAAAAACTTCAATTCTTTGAAGAACCCGTCGAAATAATGGATCGTGAGGTTAAGAGACTTAAGAAAAACAAGATACCGATTGTTAAGGTTCGATAAAATGCTCGTAGAGGACCCGAGTTTACCTGGGAGCGTGAAGATCAGATGAAGAAGAAATACCCGCATCTATTTCCAGAAGATTCGTCAACACCTTCAACAGCTTAAAATTTCGGGACGAAATTTATTTAACAGGTAGGTACTGTAGTGACCCGAACTTTTCCATGTTTATATATATTAATTGAGATTGATATTTACATGACTAAATGTTTCCAACGTGTTAAGCAATCAAACTTGTTAAGACTTGATTAAATGAAATAAGTTTCATATAGACAATTGATCACCCAAGTTGACTGGCGATTCACGAACGTTACAAAATTGTAAAAACTACATGTTGTGGTATATATATACATATATATATGGTTGACATGAGATTATGATGAGTAAGTATCTCACTAAGTATATTAACAATGTGTGATATACATAAGAAATGAGATTACTAAGTTAAGAAACTCGAAATGATATATATATATATATATATATATATATATATATATATATATATATATATATATATATATATATATATAACGATTATCGTTATGATAACGTCTACTAAATATATATGTATCATATTAAGATATTGATACACTATATTTAACATGATAAAATGATATTTAAATATATCATTAAGTGTGTTAACAATGAACTACATATGTAAAAACAAGACTACTAACTCAAGAATTACGAAACGAGACTTATATGTAACGATTATCGTTGTAACGATATTTTAATGTATATATCATATTAAGAGATATTCATACATCATAATATCATGATAATATAATAATTTAACATCTCATTTGATATAATAAACATTGGGTTAACAACATTAATTGAGATCGTTAACTTAAAGGTTTCAAAACAACACTTACATGTAACGACTAACGAAGACTTAACGACCCCATTAGAATGTATATACATGTTGTGTTTTGAGATGTATTCTTACACTTTTGAAAGACTTAAAGACACATATCAAAGTACTTCTACTTAACAAAAATACTTACAATTACATCCTCGTTCAGTTTCATCAACAATTTTACTCGTATGCACCCGTATTCGTACTCGTACAATACACAGCTTTTAGATGTATGTACTATTAGTATATACACTCCAATGATCAGCTTTTAGCAGCCCATGTGAGTCACCTAACACATGTGGGAACCATAATTTGGCAACTAGCATGAAATATCTCATAAAATTACAAAAATATTAGTAATCATTCATGACTTATTTACATGAAAACAAAATTACATATCCTTTATATCTAATCCATATACCAACGACCAAAAACACCTACAAACACTTTCATTCTTTAATTTTATTCATCTAATTGATCTCTCTCAAGTTCCATCTTCAAGTTCTAAGTGTTCTTCATAAATTCCATAAGTATAGTTTCATAAAAATCAAGAATACTTCCAAGTTTGCAAGTCTACTTCCAAGCTTTCTAATCCATTCCAAGTAATCATCTAAGATCAAGGAACCTTTGTTATTTACAGTAGGTTATCTTTATAATTCAAGGTAAATTCATATTCAAACTTTTATTCAATTTTTACAACTATAACAATCTTATTTCGAGTGAAAATCTTACTTGAACTGTTTTCGTGTCATGATTCTGCTTCAAGAACTTTCAAGCCATCCAAGGATCCTTTGCAGCTAGATCCATTTTTCTTATTTCCAGTAGTTTTATCCAAAAAACTTGAGGTAGTAATGATGTTCATAACATCATTCGATTCATACATATAAAGCTATCTTATTCGAAGGTTTAAACTTGTAATCACTAGAACATAGTTTAGTTAATTCTAAACTTGTTCGCAAACAAAAGTTAATCCTTCTAACTTGACTTTTAAAATCAACTAAACACATGTTCTATATCTATATGACATGCTAACTTAATGATTTAAAACCTGGAAACACGATGAACACCATAAAATCGGATATACGTCGTCGTAGTGAAACTGGGGGTTGTTTTGGTTTGAATAATTAAAAACTATGATAAACTTTGATTTAAAAGTTGTTCTTCTGGGAAAATAATTTTTCATATGAACATGAAACTATATCCAAAAATCTTGGTTAAACTCAAAGTGAAAGTATGTTTTTCAAAATGGTCATCAAGATGTCGTTCTTTCGACGGAAATGACTACCTCTTTAGTAATTGACATGTAACTTAAATTTCTGACTATAAACTTATACTTTTTCTGTTTGGATTCTTAAATTATAGTTCAATATGAAACCATAGCAATTTGATTCACTCAAAACAGATTTAAAATGAAGAAGTTATGGGTAAAACAAGATTGGATATTTTTGATCTTTTTAGCTACGGGAAATGTTTAACAAATCTATACAAATCATATCCTAGCTAACTTATATTGTATTATACATGTATTCTAATATATTATGTAATCTTGGGATACCATAGACACGTATGCAAATGTTTTGACATATCATATCGACCCATGTATATATATTATTTGGAACAACCATAGACACTCTATATGCAGTACTGTTGGAGTTAGCTATACAGGGTTGAGGTTGATTCTAAAAATATATATACTTTGAGTTGTGATTTAGCCTGAGACGTGTATACACTGGGTCGTGGATTGATTCAAGATAATATATATCGATTTATTTCTGTACATCTAACTGTGGACAACTAGTTGTAGGTTACTAACGAGGACAGCTGACTTAATACACTCAAATCTTTAAAACATAATAAAAATGGTTGTAATTATATTTTGATCATACTTTGATATATATGTACATATTTGTATAGGTTCGTGAATCGATTCGTGGCCAAGTCTTATTTTCGAGGAAGGAAATATCTGTGAAAGTGAGTTATAGTCCCACTTTTAAAATCTAATATTTTTGGGATGAGAATACATGCAGGTTTTATAAATGATTTAGAAAATAGACACAAGTACGTGAAACTACATTCTATGGTTGAATTATCGAAATTGAATATGCCCCTTTTTATTAAGTCTGGTAATCTAAGAATTAGGGAACATACACCCTAATTGACGCGAATCCTAAAGATAGATCTATTGGGCCTAACAAACCCCATCCAAAGTACCAGATGCTTTAGTACTTCGAAATTTATATCATATCCGAAGGGTGTCCCGGAATGATGTGGATATTCTTATATATGCATCTTGTTAATGTCGGTTACCAGGTGTTCACCATATGAATGATTTTTATCTCTATGTATGGGATGTGTATTGAAATATGAAATCTTGTGGTCTATTGTTACTATTTGATATATATAGGTTAAACCTATATCTCACCAACATTTTTGTTGACGTTTAAAGCATGTTTATTCTCAGGTGAAAACCAAGAGCTTCCGCTGTTGCATACTAAAATAAGGACAAGATTTGGAGTCCATGTTTGTATGATATTGTGTAAAAACTACATTCAAGAAACATATGTCGATGTAATATATTTCTATTGTAAACCATTATGTAATGGTCGTGTGTAAACTGTATATTTTAGATTATCATTATTTGATAATCTACGTAATGTTTTTAAAACCTTTATTGATAAAATAAAGGTTATGGTTGTTTTAAAAATGAATGCAGTCTTTGAAAAACGTCTCATATAGAGGTCAAAACCTCGCAACGAAATCAATTAATATGGAACGTTTATAATCAATATGAACGGGACATTTCAGATTTCTCTGTCGAATATTTCACTATAAATCCACCTCCTTCGTTTCCTTACAACTCACACCTTCTCAACTCATATTTTAAAGTATTCTTCAATGTGCTTCATCCAGTTCTGATTCTTGATATACTCCTCACTTTCATATCTGTCATTCTCCTTTTTCATCTGCCGCTGGAAGAATCTATTTACTTCTACTATACTCTTGGTTTTATAGTGTTTTTAGTTCTCCCTTGTCTTTATATTGCTATATGCATCGATATATATGGTTTGTAATTTATGGTTTGTTGTTGGGTTTTATATCTTCCCTTATACTTCGATGTCCCTGTTTCTGTCTCCCATAATCATTATCATTCACAGTTAATGCTCTCTCCTATTTGCTGCAATTTATACTCCTATTTCTATTTCGGCGCTTCCTTCTTCCGTTTCCTCTTCTTGCGATTAAGCACCGCTTGTAATAGTCCAGAATTCGTTGGTATGAGTTTCAGAATGAACATAGTTAATGTTCTAATAAGAAAATCGTAATGGCGCGATTTTGATTTGTTAAATTACTAGAATACCTTGGAAAAGAACGAATCATCAAGAAATATTTTCTTGATATTTTAGAGGTTAAATAGAATACAAGAGAAGTGTAACATGGCACATGATGACGTTATGATCTGTGAATCATCACGTTTCATTTAGAAACTCGGCATGACTTACTGTAATATAATCACATTGATCAAGTGTCATTATATTATACTAACTCATGCTTCAGTTCCCAACACTACTTCAAAACATTCTTATTTTAAACTCGAAGGTTTCAAAATTTAGAAACTAAAATAGTTTCTTTTATGATATAATACAGATAGCGCGAAGAGATAAATGATTTCAGATAAGAATAGTTATAAAAATATTTTCAGAAATATGGTGAATATTTATAATGAAAGATATGATGATATCTTAGAATATTTAAGATAAGGGGATGATGAAGAATATTGTCCGCAAGAGTTTTAAGGTAAGGAGTAAGATATTCGCTAAAGGCTTCAGCAGACACTGAATCATTTGGATTATTTGAAGGTAGATTCCGTCCTTGTGATTATCTATAGCTTCCTTCATACTTTATTATCAAACTTCTGACCGTAATTGTTGTCTATAGTCCTTGCCACTTCATCAGCCTTTTTCAAAACTTCATAGTACTGATTCGTAGGCTGGGGTGTTTTTCAGAAACTTCACATTCGAAATAGTACTGCTGCGAGATTTCAAAATACTGATTGCTGATTCCCAGTAATTGGTATGACAATTCTTGTTACAAGATGCGGATGAGTAAATGATGGGGTTTCGATAAATAAGGCTAAAGTCAAAGGGTAATGAAGTTGCTGGTACATCTGCTGATAATGTGGTGGAATGTAAAAGATTCCTCGGTAACGATGGCATATATCTCAAGGTTATAATAAGGTTAGTCTGACTGAAAAGTCAAAGTTGACTTGCTGGAGCTGTGACAAAATTTGCTATTTTGAACAGGGATCGCAAAGTTATTTTTGCTAATAAATGCCAAAGGATCTGTCATAGATACGTGTTAAACTATGATTTGGGTTTCAAGAGTTCTTCAGGTACATAACTGTGGACAACATGTGGTTGGATCATCATCTCGATTGTTCATTATTTGAAGTGTCTTCAGGAATTTCGAAAAGTTTGAACATAGCTTGTAGTCGTTAATATACATATGATGTTCTAGCACAGTTTTGAAGTCAAAGTATAGCTTTGAAAGTAGGAATCTAAGAGTGATGTCTTCTGTTAAATCTTGACTTAGATTTTGATTCGTCAAAATCAGAATATGTAATCAATTTTTTATGAGAATGGTTGTTTTGATTTTTATAAAAGAATGTATATTGTTGTGAAAGTAGTGAGTATAGTTGGTGATTGCTGAATCAGATTCAAAGAATATAACATATTAATTGTGAATTTATATATCTCTCGGGTATTACCTACCCGTTAAAAATTTTTCACAATTAATATTTTGTACAAACGAATTTTTATTACAGTCTTTAGGAAAATATATATGTGTATATTTCCTTTAGATGTAACATAGATTTAATGAGTTAATATTAAATTAAACTCAAGGATTTACGGTTGAAACTAGAATTGAGTAATCCCTAAAACTTTAGAAATTACGTGAGTATTTCTTCAATGATATTGGAATTATGAATCAATACTTCATTATTTATTGATGCATGATGTTGGTTTTCGTGAAATTCTTGTGAACTTCGCAAGGTATGAATGATGTTATCAAATTTTTTTGAGTATATCGATGATGAAAGTGTACAATCAAACATATATTTGAATAATACACTTGATTTGTTATGAAATGGAATTTATTGAACTGAGACAGAGACTGTAGTTAACGATGGCTAAGTTGTGGACGAAGGACGTACCTCATTGCATATTAGCAATATGAATTAACCGAGTAGTTAAGATTCACACATAATAATTTAGTACGGAAAGAATTATTAGGGTTTAAAAATTTATATATATAAGATATACATATAAATCTTTCGGTGGAAAATGAGTTAATACTTCATAACTCGTTGATACAATATATTTGTTGTTGATTCGTAATGATGTCCACAGTGATTCTTGAACTGACGAAGTTTGTGATGTTATAGGTGCTGTTGATTCTAACGATGCTGACGGCACTGACTGTGTTGGTGATGCTACGGTACTGTTGATGGTGTTGGTAAAACAAGTCTAGCTTGTAAATCACACACCATTCTTATCAGGGTTTCTACTCTTCCTTCTATTATTTTGGTTTACACAACTGATTTATGGTTAGGGCTAGAATAGATAATCTCTAAGACTTTAGAGACTACATAATCGTCGCAGAATGTTTCTCCAATGAAGTTATGAATCAACACTTCATCGTTTGTTGTTGTTGGTATTCCTTAGTATCTACAGAGCGTATGACATTGGTGCTCGTGGGACAGATTGTAAAGTTGAGGTTTACGACACGTTTGTGGTTGGGGGTGGTAATGGTACTGTTGGCGTTGATGATGGTGTACTGGTTATGCTGCTGATGCTGCTGCTGGTGTTTGTAACCTTTGCACCATATTCTCCAAAGCCACTACCCGAGCGCGAAGCTCGTTGACTTCTTCTGTTACACTGGGGTGATTGTCGATTCGAATGAGCGGATAAATAAAATCTAAAATTTGATGTAGTATATAATCGTGACGAGATACTCTGGAAATGAGAGAGAAAATGGTGTTTCGGACAGGTTCGCCGGTAAGTGCTTCAGGTTCTTCACCAAGAGGGCAATGTGGTGGATGGAAGGGATCACCTTCTTCTTGTCTCCAATGATTGAGGAGGCTACGAACCCATCCCCAATTCATCCAGAATAGATGATGGCTGATTGGTTGATCCATTCCGGTCACACTGCTTTCGGAGCTTGAGTGAGATTCCATTTCGGAATTCGAGGGACTTGAATTGATGACGAATTCCATTTCGTACAATTGGATAAAGGATTTTTCGATATGAAATGATTTTCTGGCTATCGGATGGTATTCTAATTACATAGAATATCCATATATATAGAACAAAAGATTTCGTAGGTTACGGAGGAATTTATGAAATATGTCAGGCAAAGTTTACAGTAATAGATACGATAAGATATGATTTAGCAGATACGCTAAGATATGAATTTTGTCTATACACTATTCATGCAATCAATGCAGCAAGACGTGTCTAGACTAAGAATGATAAACAGGTAATTTCCTAAGGATGATAAGTAGATGATTTTTGACACAAAATGATAAGCAAAACTTTTGACATGCAGACACGGTCGAAGTCCAGACTCACTAATGCATCCTAACGACTATCAGTTATACACACTAATGCAGACCTGGTTCGCTAAGACCACCGCTCTGATACCAACTTTCATAACCCGTCCTAATCCATCTTAAAAAAGTCCATATCGATTACAAACGATTCACAATAGTTGATTTCATCACGAGGTATTTGACCTCTATATGATACATTTTACAAACATTGCATTCGTTTTTAAAAGATAAACTTTCTTTACATCGAAAAATTGACAGGCATGCATACCATTTCATAATATCCACTATCCAACTATAATTAACTTAATAATAATCTTGATGAACTCAATGACTCGAATGCAACGTCTTTCGAAATATGCCATGAATGTCTCCAATTAAGGTCTCTAAAATGAGCTAATGCACAGCGGAAGATTTCTTTAATACCTGAGAATAAACATGCTTTAAAGTGTTAACCAAAAGGTTGGTGAGTTCATTAGTTTATCATAAACGATTATTTTCATCATTTTAATAGACCACAAGATTTTTGTTTCTCATAAATACACATCTCTTATCAGGCATTTCGCAAACTGCATAGAGATAAAAATCATTCATATGGTAAACACCTGGTAACCGACCTTAACAAGATGTATATAGAATATCCCCATCATTCCGGGAAACCCATCGGACATGATAAACTCGAAGTACTAAAGCATTCCAAATTCCAGAATGGGGATTGTTAGTTCCCGTAGATCTACCTGTAGGATTCGCGTCAATTAGGGGCCAGTTCCCTAATTCTTAGGCTACCAAGCTAAAAGGGGCATATTCAATTTCGATCATTCAACCATATAATGTAGTTTCGATTACTTGCGTCTATTTCGTAAAACGGTTATAAAGTTGCGCATGTATTCTCAGCCCAAAAATATAAGGGGTAAAAAGTCAAATGAAACTCACCATACTGTATTTCGTAGTAAAAATACATATAACATCATTGAACAAGTGCAAGGTTGGCCTCAGATTCACGAACCTAAATTAATTATATACATTTATATGTTGGTCAATATTTGTCTAACCAATTAGGTCAAGTCATAGTGTACCACAATCCTAATGCTCGAGACTAATATGCAAAGGTCAACAAAAGTCAATTTGACTCAAAATAATTTCCAAAATTTTTACATGATTATTATATAGTTTAAATATCGTCGTTTTATATTTTTAAATATTTTTAAAAGATTTAATAGAGTAAATAATATAATTCATTTATTAATAAATAAAATTTTATATTAAAATATACTTTTATATATCTTAAGTAATAAAATTTATAAAGTTCATTTAATATCATAAAAATATTGTGATAGATTCTATTAAGGTAATTATATTATTTGTATTACATATTTATTTGATAAATTAACCTTGATAATAATAATAAGTAAAAGTTGTATTATTTTGTAATAGTGATTATTATTAATCTATTAATAAATATATCAATATTTATATTTACTAAAAACAATGATATTATGATAAAATGATAATTCTAATTATGATAACTTTAATATTTACGATACTTTATAATATTAACTTTAAAATAATAATTTTATTTAAAATGATAATAATAATGATATTTTATAATAACAATGACATTTCTATTAAAAATGATAATTTTTGTTAAAATGATAGTTTTAATATTAACGATGCTTTTAATAATAATAGTAAGAATGAAAATAATAAGAACGATAATTTTATTTAAATCAATATCTTACAATATTTTAATTTCATCATGATATTCATACACATTATTTCTTAATCGATTCATTTAATAGCTTTTAATCATCTTTTATATCGCGCTCGTGTTAATGATAATAATAGTAATTATAATAATTAGGTGTTACTAATATTAGTTTCTAATTATAATAATACTAATGGTAATAAATATTACGATAATATTAATGATAATACTAATTATAACTTTAACGATAATAACGATAGTAATAATAATAAAATAACAATTTTTAATGATAATACTTTTTATGTATAATGATAATAATAATAATAATCATAATAATAATAATAATAATAATAATAATAATAATAATAATAATAATAATAATAATAATTAGATAAAAACTAGAACGACGATAATAACGACGATAATAATAATCATTTTTTTAATAATAATACAAAAATTCAATTGACTATAACTTCTAATCCGTTCATCGAAACCATTCGATATCTAAATGAAAGTTCTTAATTTCTCGCTAGCTTTCCAACGACATGCATATCTTATACCTTATCTCAACCGCATATGTAACTAATTCAGGATTCAACATAACCTATCTAATGGTAATATCAAAAGTACAAGCATGCATAATCCTATATACTCGAGCACTAGTCAGGGATACACTATTAATATATAAAAGTTAAGTTATGAGTGCTCACGTCTCAATATTGAGATTCAATATTGCAGAAAAAGTACGTAGACGCAACGGAGCTGACAAATACTAAATTGACCTCACGAGCATACCCATGAACCATACCCATCATTTCCATAGCTATAACCCATAATTTCCTTAGCACTATCCTACTCATAAAATCCATTTTTGAAATAACCTGCTCATGACTCCGTCGTAGTATTTTATGTATAAATACTAATATTAATAGTAATACTAATACTACTAATAAAAATATTAGGATTAATAATAATAATTATTATTATAAATATATAGAGAGAGGTATCGAATGATAGATAGATGATTAAATGATTCAGAAACAGAAAACGTTCGAATTTAAAGGGATGTGGCTGCCACCAACCCCCATGCGATCGCATGGGGATTGAATGTATCAACCATGCGTTCGCATGGTATCATAATACAGCACACATTCCACTTATTAGACTACCGACACATTTTGATAATATAATTTATTATATATACATATATATATATATATATATATATATATATATATATATATATATAATTCTTATAATTAATTAAATATTATATTATATTTACGTATATAGTTAACTTGTAATTTTTACACCGATGAATTGTACGTTGACGCTCGACTTACGTACCGGTTCCGGTTTTTCGAACGCATTTTTGTACGCTAAGAAAATTGGTACTTTACGTTTCGTGTAATGTACCTTTATCAATAACAAGACTCAAATCAATGAAAAATTATCCCACTTAAAATGTAACTTATTCATTTGAGTGTTTTGGTCATTTGCTTCTATAAATCGATGTCTCGTTATTTACCAAAATGTATTATTTTAAATTGAAATGTTTTATTAAAATATATATATATATATATATATATATATATATATATATATATATATATATATTTCCATTTAGAATTATAAATTTATACATAATATATATGTTTGAAATATTTATCCAATAATAAGATTTTTAGTTTTTCCAAAATAATCATATTTCAAAGATTATTATATATAGTCATTTAAATAATAGAATTTACTATGTCGTATTACGTTTACGTTCTTGAAACGCTATATATATGTATATATATATACATATATGTATATATATATGTATATATATATGTGTGTGTGTGTGTGTGTGTATATATATATATATATATATATATATATATATATATATATATATATATATATATATATATATATATATATATATATATATATATATATATATATATATATATATGTATATATATAATATAAAGCTTAAATTCTTCTAATCAATTTATCCTTATAAAATAATAGATTATAATAATTCAGTTTTTGAAATCGTTTTCTCACATTTGAAAAAATAGGTCAGTCGAATCCAATTCTCCACTAACTTTTGTCTATCGTTCGTCAATTGACACATTTGTTCTTACATGTAAATCACTTTATCAAATATTCCGAATACCGCTAAAAGGAAATGTTTCTTAAATCAAAGTGGACCTCTTAACAGAGATTCGTAATCGTACAATAAATCTGATAAATAAATCATTTGATATTATTTTTTAATTTCATCGATAACCATATTAAATATATTTTGAAACAAATACGTTCATGTAAAGTATTATACATCTAATACTTTGTAATGTTTTCAAGTTATAATATATATACACATATACATATATAATCATAACCGTTCATTTAATGATTCGTGAATCGTCGGAATTTGGTCGAGGTTTAAATGAATGTATGAACACAGTTTAAAATTCTTGAGATTCAACTTAACAAACTTTGCTTATCGTGTCGGAAACATATAAAGATCAAGTTTAAATTTGTTCAAAAATTTTCGGGTTCTCACATATGACTAGTGGGGGATTCAGAAAATTTTTGTTGTGGGCAAAATTTTAAAACAAAACAAAAACAAAAACAAAACAAGAATATTATAACTGACCACATCAAACTTTAACTTTTAGATATACTAAAAAAAAGTATCAAAATATTTGGTCGTTAAGGGGAACTCACTTGCTCTACACGGGATCTGTCGATCCGCTCAGTGGCGAATCCATGATGAAAATTCAATGGAGTCCTAATTTTTTTTTTAAACTAATTATGTTTTTAAAGGTATTTTTGTGATTGTTTACCTTAAAAAAACATAAATTTTGAAAACGTATGAAGGCCTATAGTTAAATTTAGTATTATCCTATACAATTTAAAGATTGTTATAAATCATAGTGTGGTGGCCGACAATTTTACTTTTGATAAAGTAAAATTTGGTGAATCAACAAATTTGGTGGATCACGGATATTACTGTTCCACCTAACTGCACAGTGAATTATTGTACTATAAATATGATATCGATTGTAATCAGTATGTACACTATTCTTGAATAAGAATTTAATCTTTGTTTCTTACTACTAAATTATAACACGTTATCAGCACGAAGAGCTCCCGCCGGCCACCGTCCTCCGGCGTTGAATCCGCTGGAAGATCTTGAAACCTCATATGTGTCTTCTGATCAAGAATTTATTAGCTTGAGTTCTTCAACCACTGAATTATCAGGTACTCTATACATGATTTAAATGTCTACTAAATTAACACATGATAAAAAAAAAAAAATGACTACAAATTGTAAGATGATTTTTTGATAATTAAAACACATTTGTGGTACTCAACACTCGACTAATTTACTTATATTAAGTTAAGGATTACTTTGTAGTTAGCTAGTACTTGAATTGTTATCACTCAAAACCACTGAATTCCTTTTTATTGATTCTTCTTGTTCAAACACCATCTCTTGCTCTCTACGATCACCAAAATAGTCTCCATCGGCCTGGTACTTCACCCCCATGACACCATTAAACTACCATCACCTTCTTTAAAATTTTGGTTGTTTTTGTTTACATTCCAACGAACCACCATCTCCATCGAGAACCAACACCAAGGTCTTCTTCATCAAAAATCACAAAACCCAAAGACCATCTAAACCTGCAAATATTTTTGTTTTTGTTCGAATGAAAGCTCACCATCATCACCATGTTCAAACTCTTGCAACCATATCAAACCATCACCAACTCCTGTTTTGTTTCCTGCTCAAATCAACGAAAACTCTTTTGATATTGTTGCTACTACAGTGCACGTTTTGTTTCTTTATGGCCAACACTTATAAACTAAATAATCCCACTTGATGAGGATAGTGGACTGTGGGTCATTCTACTGGATTATTTAACCTGGGAAGTACCTACTACATGAAAGAATAGGGATAAAACAATTTAGTGAAGGAATCTTGTGTACTATCACATATTATAAGATATTAATGTAAAAACATTCAAATAAATTTGAAATACTTTGACAACTAAAGGTCAAAGACGGTTACAGAATAAATGAGTAATCCGAGTAAACATTACCAATAAAAATTACCCCTTCCCTCAAAGAAAAAGCCTTATCTCTTTACAAATAAAACACATAACACATTGCCTTCTTGCTTAGTGACACACAACAACTCGAATACATATTTGAAATTTTGATAATTTCACCACAACAATTAATATACCTTTTAAGAATATGTTTAGTAAAGTACTAAAAGAACATCAATGAGCACACTATATACGTTTTATTTGTCTTATCGTACTCGAATGCGATATATTGGGCTTTATAAAAGTATAATAATCACTACTACTTTATTTTGTGGTAATATGAGTAGCATCAATCATATGATAACAAAATAAAAAACATAACGTGATCGAAGATGTCAAAGGGTAAAAAGAATAATGAATTCACGCTACATCATATTTCCACTTAGAGCTAGAGCCATGATTAATAATTGTACCAAAATGGACCCATCCTTTGACATCTTTCACCTCAAGATCATATTTTTATCAACGTGGTTAAATACACTTTTTAATCACACACCTAACCTAAAGGGATCAATAACGCGTGTACACTTTCATGATCAAACTTACGCCCACATAATAAGCATATACTTCCTCCTCTCAAATCTATAGTCTAGTATTCTATTGTGAGATTTCCCAAATTAATTATCCACTTATATAAATATACATGAATGATGGGAACGTAATAATTGTTTATATATTTGTTTTGCATATAATATAGGGAAAGAAGTATATATATAATTTTAACTCCATATGATTAATTAAATTTAGACCCCACCACCTTGATTTAATATACTACACATATATCGTCGATTATGCACAGCTAAATCTTTTCTCATAGTTTGTGACTATTCTTTTCAATTATTTAAGCAAACAAATTAGAAATAAAAAGATGGGACCATATGAAAGAACACGTAACCTTCACATGATTTTAAAGTGGTATAATTAATATTATTTACTTAATTTAGATTAAACAAATAAATACTCCATGTGATAAATGGTAAAATAATTTAATAATAAATGGAGATTAGCATTGGTCTCTCTCTAGCTACGTCAACAATTTTTTTTAGTACTACAAATAATTCAAAAAGGAAAAGGAAACTATAATGAAAAGTGCATATGATGAAAAGCGCAGCACATATAATTAAAAGCGCATATGATGAAAAGCGCAGCGCATATGATTAAAAGCGCATATGATTAAAAGCGCATATGATGAAAAGCGCAGCGCATATGATTAAAAGCGCATATGATGAAAAGAGCAGCACATATGATTAAAAGCGCATATAATGAAAAGTGCATATGATAAAAATCGCAGCGCATATGACTAAAAGAGCATATGATAAAAGGCGCATATGGTGATTAATGAAAAACACATATGATGATTAATGAAAAACACATATAGTGATTAATGAAAAGCACATATGGTGATTAATGAAAAGCACATTGAGAAAGAATCACCAATGTTTCTTGAAAGAATTCAAGGGGATATATATGGACCAATTCATCCATCATGTGGACCATTTTGATATTTCATGGTTCTAATAGACGCATCTAGCGGATGGTCTCATGTTTGTGTATTATCAAGCCGTAATATGGTATTTGCAAAGTTTCTTGCACAAATTATTAAATTGAGGGCACATTATTCTGATTACACCATTAAAAAGGATGAGACTTGATAATGCTGGTGAGTTAACATCTCAAGCATTTAATGATTATTATATGTCTACAGGGATTGTTGTTGAACATTCAGTTGCTCATGTGCATACACAAAATTGGTTTAGCTGAATCAATAGATAAACACTTGCAGCTAATAACCAGACAATTGGAAATGAGTACAAACCTCTCAATATTTATATGAGGACATGTAAATTTACATGATGCGACATTAATTCGCATTAAACCAAGTGCAGATCATAAATATTCTCCATTACCAACTTAATTTTGGTCGAGAGCCAAATATTTTTCATCTTAGAACATTTAGTTGTGCAGTGTATTTTTAATTGCACCACCACAACAAATGGTTCCTCAAAGAACGATGAAAATATATGTTGGATATGAAACATCTTCAATTATAAGATATATTGAACCCAGACGGGTGATGTTTTTACAGCACGTTTTGCTGATTGTCATTTTAATGAAAAATTATTCCCTAGATTAGGGGGAGAAATGAAAAATAAATAAATGATGTTTCATGGTGTGAACATCAATTAAGGTATCTTGATCCTCGCACAAAAGAATGTGAAACGAAAGTTCAAAAATAATGCATATGCAAGAAACTTGCAAATCGATTACGTGATGCATTTAAAGATATAAAAAGAGTGACTAAATCATATATAATAGCAGTAAATGCTCCAGCTCGAATTGAAATTCCAAAAGCTGGCAATAATATCACTCTTGAGTCTTTGCCACGCATGAAACGTGGAAGATCAATTAGTTTCGAAGATAAAAAATCCTCGAAAATAAAATCAGCTGATAATGAGGTAAAATAAAGTGTTCAACAAGAACCAAATATCAATACTCCTTCTGCAGAGGATATGGATAAATGTAAATACATAAATTGCGATAAATTATGCAATATTATGGAACCAAAATGAAATGAAAAATCTTGATGAGATATTTTCATATAATGTTACAATGACATCATGAATAAAGATGATAATCTGGAACCAAAATCTGTCATTGAATATCAAAATAGACATGATTGAGCTCAATGGAAAGGAGCAATACGAGCTGAATTAGAATCGCTCAATAAAAGAAAAGTTTTTGGATCAATTGTTATCACTTTTAAAGATGTGAAACGTATGGTATACAAATGAATTTTTTTTTATCCGAAAAAGAAATGTGCAAATGAATTACAAGGCGAAACTAGACTTATAACTCAAGATTTCCCACAAAGACCAGAAATGAATTATGAGGAAAACTTATCCTCCTGTAAAGGATACAATTACTTATTAGATACTTAATCAACCTGGTAGTTACTTAAATGCATCTCATGGATGTTATTACTACTTATCTATATGGATCACTTAATAGTGATATATATGAATATACCTGAAGGATTTATGGTATCATAAGCATCTAATGCAAAACCCAAGGGAATGTATTCCATTAAATCACAAAGATTTTTATATGGGTTTATACAATCGGGACGTATGTGGTATAACCGATTAAATGACTACTTGATAAGAAAAGGGAATACATATAAACTTATTTGCACGTGTGTTTTTATAAAAACAATTTTCGGATATGTGATCATAACTGTTTATATCAATTATCTTAAATAAAGAAATCTATGAAACCATTCAACTTCTAAAGAAAGATTTTGAAATGAAAAAAAATAAAAATAAAAAAAATCAAGTATTACGTTGATTTACATATTGAGCATATGGCTAATGACTTACTTATACATCAAATAACTTATACCGAAAAGATTTTAAAACATTTTAATATGGACAAGACAAAAACCATTAAGTACTCCTATGGTTATTAGATCACTCAATATTGACACTGATCCAGTTCATCCCCGTAAAGATCATGAATATCTTCTTGGATCAGAGAGTTCCATATCTTAGTGCAATTGGGGCTCTTATGTATCTTACAAATTGTACAAGAACTGACATTTCTATTGCAGTTAAATTATTGACAAGGTTCAGCTCAACCCCTACCACAAGATACTGGAATGGGATCAAACACATATTTTGATACCTTCGAGGAGCTACTGATTTAAGATTGTTTTATTCTAACGATTCAAAACAAGATTTGGTTGGTTATGTAGATGCAGGTTATTTATGTGATCCTCATAAAGCTAAATCTCAAACTGGATGTGTATTCCTAAATGGAGGTACCGCAATATCATGGCGTTCTCAAAAACAAACACTTGTTGCAACATCATCAAATCATGCCGAAGTGATCGAATTACATAAAGCTACTCGAGAATGTTTTTGGTTGAGATCAATGATACAACTCATTACTGATTCTTGTGGACTATAACGCGATAAAAGTCCAACAACTATCTATGAAGATAATGCAGCTTGCATAGCACAAATGAAAGAAGAGTATATCAAAAGTGACCGAACGAAATACATACCTCCTAGATTCTTCCCATACACTCAAGATCTCATCAAAGACAATCAGATTGAAATGAAATATGTTCAATCCAGCAAAAACTCTACTGATCTTTTCACCAAAGCACTTCCAACTGCTATTTTCAGAACGCATGTTTACAATATTGGCATGGGGCATGTTCAAAAGATGTGACGACTCAGCGATATCTACTTGAGGGGGAGTCAACTCTATACTGCACTCTTTTTCCCTTGGCTAAAGTTTATTCCCACTGGGTTTTTCTTTAGCAAGGTTTTTAACGAGGCAGTAACATGTAGTTGATTTTTCTTGAAACAAAATTGTCGTCCAAGGGGGAGTGTTATAAATCATAGTGTGGTGGCCGACAATTTTACTTTTGATAAAGTAAAATTTGGTGAATCAACAAATTTGGTGGATCACGGATATTACTGTTCCACCTAACTGCACAGTGAATTATTGTACTATAAATATGATATCGATTGTAATCAGTATGTACACTATTCTTGAATAAGAATTTAATCTTTGTTTCTTACTACTAAATTATAACAAAGATTATATTGTCTAAAAAATTTCAATTTAATGAGATCATTGGACTCCACAATTCTATGAATGGGCTTGCCATGCGCCCATGAATACGACTTTTACAATAATAATGATGAATATTATTATTTTAATTAATTAATTAATTAATCAACTTATAGCAAATAAGACAAGTTATGTGATAAACCATTTCCGTTGTTGCATTATCATATGATTTGTGTTCATTTCGTTTTTTCTTATAGAAAAGGACATTGAACCAAACAACTACATTAATAATACAGTTCATTTGACTCCTTAAATACAATCATATCCTTGAAATATTAATGTGGTTGATACTATTTATGGTATAGCAACAAACGCTTTAATTTGTGACCACTGGATGTTCTTAAATGCAATGCTCGTTTTGAATCCGAAATACATAGTAGCCAAAACCGTAGTAGAGACCACATAAATGAAATTATTTATATGATGCTAATTCCTCGAATGGATACTATCCGTGATGTTCATGAAATTATCGATGTATTTTTATCTTCTTTTTCCATACACCACCCGACACCCGTTATCTCTCTAATTCTGTAATTATGAAGCGTTTGCGACAAGGCAGATCGAAAATCATTGCTTGCTTGACAACGCGCGTGAAAGATAATTGAAATATTTACAATGCAATCAAAATGTTTCATGTTTTAGTAAACTGAAAATGTATTTTCGGTATGTTGATTCAGTCAAAATGTCTCGGATTCAAATCATGTTTAGGACGAATATTTTGTGGTAGCTAGGAAAAGGTTGGAAGCCGGGACTCGGGGAGTAATCATGCTGGGCTGCGTACATTAGAGTATGAGGTCGAATTACTCGTCTTCCCAGATAGTCCGGAAAAAGGAAAATCTTATACCTTTTACCTTTACTTTTTTGATTTAGTCACTAAGTGTGTGTTTTCTATTGAGCGGGGCACGATATAAGCGAACTATAAGCTTGAAAAGTACAAAATAGTTTTTTCCTATATAAATATATAATTGAAGTTTTTTCATTTTATAGTATATTTTTATTTATTTTAAATTAGAAACAAGCCTGTGTATGTTTATTATAGAGCGTAGTTTTAATATTTAATAGAATAGAATTTAATAGAATAGAATCACACCCAATCCGGTTTCAACCACTTTGTCAGTACCTCTAAGATAAAATGGTCAAAGAGGTCCTAGTTTGGCATATCGGTTCGGTAGGTTTCATAAGCCAGACTGTACAATGGTCTACTAAAAAATCACCAGCCACAAATTCATTACACATGCCCTACTTTTATTCCTCTCTTCCATTTTATTGTTAGGACTTTACAATAAGACCATACGCTATACTCTCACAACGAAAGTTTTTGTTGAACTACAATGATTACAACGTTCCTTCTCCAGTTGTGAGGGCAAACCACGAAGACTACAATGGAATATAACCCCTCATGTCTCAATATGATTGGTTGATGATATTTTCTTTTATTCCTTTCTTCACTTATTACCAATTATATTTTACTACATCATTCAGTATTAGGAGTGCGAAGCGAGTTAAATAAGGAGTCAAAAGTCGGAAAATAGCTGCACCAGGGTCGAGATCGCGAGTCCAAATCCGCGACTGGAATTTGTTGTCGGGAGCAATTTCGCGATCGCGAGTCGTGGGGAGAAAATTCTAGAAACCGCGTTTTCATGCTCTCAAAGCTATTTCATTGTATTGTTTTGCTTATTTAAGCATCTTATTGTAACTCATACATGGTTCCACGTAAATTATCGATAAAATAACTCTCTTTGGTGGTCGAGTATTAAAGTAATCATTCGTGATTACATATACTCTCGTTAAATTCTCTTGTCTTCATTGTTTTTGCTAGTTTCTTCGTATACATCAACTATTTCGTTTATTGTAAGTGTGTTTAATAACCTAGGGTTATCAAGTCTTGTTAGGGTTCACGTGCTTTATTTATAACATTCAAAACAACCCACAACACTACAACACAACATTTATCAAACCGCCTCCTCCATCCCACAACACTGTCACGTCAGCATAAATTCTTCACACAACTCCGCAACACGACAACATTTACCATACAAATGGTCTAATAGTATTCCATACTTAGCCAATTTTTTGTTTTTTCTGAAAAAATGAATATACTAAAAACAAAAAGAAGATTTTCATAGAAAATGAAAGACCCAACAACCGATGTTACAAAGAGAATCAAACCAACATCTAAACAAAAAAGAACTACATACGAAAACCACTAGCCTAAATCAAACAACTACGACAACATCAATCAAAAGCTAAACAAGAAACCGCAAAAAAGAAAACTTCAAACAAATGGACTAGACTCACAATCGGAACCTGCTAAACAGAACCCAAATCATTTTTTACTTGTCGAAGCGATCACGGTTTATTTGCAATCAAGTACTTTTTTTTAATTATTATTTAGTTTAGACATTTGTGTTTCCACATACTATATATTATATTTATGTAATAAATATAAATATAATAAATAAGTAATATATTTGCAACTTAATTAAAATATTATTCCCCCTTCTCAAATCTATTGCCGTATTTTGAATTCTTTTGAGCGTGACTTTAATTTTTTTTCTTCTGTATTTGACAATACTTTATGAACGTTATAGTGCTAAAAATATATTCAAAAATCAAACTATTTATTATCTCGAAAGCGCGGAATTGAGTATTGTAGTTTTTTTTTTTTTTTTTAAACGAGGAAACCCTCCTATGAACGAGCACATTGGCTCCCCATATAAGTAAAACCTCGGGTAATCAAGGACGAAACTTTGGTCCTTCCCCGTTTATTTATATTTATATTTTATATTTATATAATAATAATAAATTAATAATACAAATACATTCTTAACAATTTATATTTTGTTGCAAACGCGTGAGGAAAAGAACATATGTAATCTTTTATTACTCGTACTACCAAATCCTTGGAACCACTCCCATGTCCACTCTATATATAAATACCTTTCATAACCTAACACCAAAACAATAACACTAACAAAGTAACAATATTCAGTTCATAAAATCCCTCATGGGTAGGATCAAAGTGCTGTTTTTTTGCTTCTTGTTCGTCACAACTTTGTTGTTTAGGCCAATTAACGCAAGATTAATTAACCTTTCTATTAGAACGAAAGAAGTTTCGTATATTTCTGATCCACCTTCATCATCTATTCCCGTTGTATATTCGTCTTCTTCATTGGTTTTGGCACCATCTTTACCTGAAGAGGAGAAGTCGCATACGGAAAACCATCATCATTCGTCTGTAGCGGGCGGTGGTGTGATCATCGGTGGCTTTGTCACTGCGCTTTTTGCAACGGTTTATTGTTACATTAGAGTTACTCGAAAAAGAGATGGTGAAAAACATTAAAATGTTTAGTTCTATCTATACTTTGTTTATTGGGGATTTTTATTCAAGTAGAATTATGTCCCGTGACATATACATATATCAAATTACCATTTGATTAATATATGATGATGGTTTTTTACTTTTTGTTTGTTAGCTGATTTGTTATGTACCATTTCAATTCAACAAATTGATAGCAAATTCGGTCTTAAATCGAAATTTGAAGCAAAGTCATCTCTAGCTAATTACTTGATTTAGATAGTTAATCAGATTTAGGTATAAATTTCCATAAGTTATTTTTTTTTTTGAAAAGCCAAATTTCATTAGAGTAAAAGATGATACAAAGCAAAGCATGTGAGAAACATGCTTGTTACAAAGCAAAGCCAAATTTCATTTATGTTATTTCATTTAATTTCCATGTTTGATTGATTACGCAAAAGTAAGATATATTTTGATATCAAAATATATTTATGTTATTAGTACTCTTCGTGCCACATGCCCTCATGTTAATTTACATTAGGAAACTCTTAATTTTTGTACATATCAAAATTTATTTTTTAATATACATACATAAGAAATATAATTAGCAGATTATATTGATTTACGGAGTAATAGATATATTAAATATTTAATACAAGTGTTACAATTGAGAAGGACCAATCACAGACACTTTCCAATTTTGTATACCTCATTATATGACACGTCATCACAGTTGGAACCTATATAAACCTACAATCCTACATTCACACTGTAATATGCAAAATAAGATGGACCAGTCACAAATACTTTCAATTTTGCTATTTTTATTTATTTATTATTATTATTATTATTATTTTTCTTTTTTGTGAAATGTTTATGAGAGTATATATCATTTTACTTTCACATGAAGATACTTAATTCCATGTGAAAAATCGAAATTAAAGAAAGTTAAAAATGTTGATTCGTATATGAAATATTGTCCTCTCTTCACTTTATCGCTTTTTGTTTACTGCTTTTTATGCACGTAGACTATTATAATGGTTTGCATAATGAAGTTTTGAACAATACTTTAACTAAAAACGAGTTAGTTGTTTAATTTAACAAAACTTTTTTTTTTTTTTTTGGGTACAATCCTAACAAAAAACTCATGATAATCGGCATATATACAACGATTGATAATGGACAAATTGATAATCTTAAGTAAGTTTAAGATTCTTGTTGAGCAAGTGAGTTTTGTAAGCTAGGTTTGGTAATGCTAATTAAGCTTTGGTAGTTTGGTATTTAGATGATAATAATTAAAAAAAAATCGTAAGTATAGGGATTAACCATGGGATACTTTGCTTATGAAAGAAGTGTTGTGGAAGGTGAATACTATGGTTGCTTTATAAAGTGTGTATATTTAATTTATATATAATCAGTAAGTTCTTTGGTTACTGTCGTTGTATCTGCTAGCTTCTGGCTAGTTTTTTATTAATAGAATTGCTTGCCTTTCAAAAAAAATATATAATCACACGTTCAATAAAATCGTTTAGTTTATAAATCTGAAGTTGTATGAACAAATTTATGGAATCTTTGATACATGTGAATGATTTTCTTTTGTTACACATATATGGTATTTTTGAAATTAAGCTTATTATTGAATCTTGGATCTACGTTACTGATTTCTTTTGCTTTTAATGTTTTTGTAACGATCTTTTTTATGCCTTTTTATAAAGCCAAATTAACGTGCAAAAACTTGCATTCATATCAAGATTTTTTGTTACTTTTCAAGAACATTATTTGATAGTGAACCCCACTAAGATTTGTGTTCACTAAGAGTGTTGTGAAATCATCATCTTTTAAAAAGTACAGTTCAATCACGTTCCAGAAACATCATACTGAAAACAATCAAGTTAGTATGTTGAATGTAATACGTTTACAGTGTTTTAGGTAAATTAACTTCGTAGATATATTAGATGAATTTTGCTAAAACAAAAAAATTTGTTAATATTTTAGATAACTTTTGCAATCATCTTTTTTTTTTGAAAGGCAAATCGATTAAATTAAAGCACGAAGTACATATACAATGTAATGCCCCTAACACATCTCGGGCGCAAACACGAAAATACGAATCTAAAGACAAACGTGAATGAGGGTGGTTGCAAAGTAAGCAACCAAACTATCCTAAGGCTCTACACATTGAAACTAAAAATTACACAAGCACACGAAATCGAAATCATACAACAAAAGCTACATGAGATAAATATTTGGGGGGCTAGAGATCCATGTTAACCACTCGAATTTTTTGCTTCTTGTTCTAATATAATATTATATTATGTCATTTAAAAATTATATTTACGCCAACCACATTGCCATTATATGTAATGTTCCCTTCATTGTTTCTACAAATACATACGAGAGATGTATGTACTTTTTCTCTTTTCAAGTGTACTTTATGTTACGGAGTATAAAACAACCATATTGATAAAGCCACTGCAAGTCTGAAACTAAAAATTTACATCTGCAAAACATTACGGAGCACTACGTATTACAGTATTAAAAACTTAATGGACTAATATTGCGCATAGCCTAAAGTCGAGGGTCTATTTTATAAGTTAATACAGTCAAAACTTATAGTATAAACCAATTCCCGCCTGATTAACCCCTCACATACGCTGTTATTTCTGTTATCAAATCAAACAAAAATGGGTAAAGGAGTATTCTTCACCTCCGCCACAATGCTTCTCGCTATAATCATCACCACCACTTTCCGCCACCATCACCGCCTTAACAACCACTCATCAACGATTGGTCTACCATCAAACGCATCACAACTCCTTCGATCAAACGGGTTCAACTTCATAGCCACATTCCTCCACATTACACCAGACCCTTTCCTCTCACAACCACAAACCACCATTTTTGCTATTCCCGATACCACCATCTCCAACCTCTCAATCCCGCCTTACATGATGAAACACCTTATCGCCTACCACATTACACCAGTGAAATTAACTTTTCATGATTTGTTCAAGAAACCGACAAGAACGTGTTTACCCACTTTGATTCAGCAACAGACAATTGGAATAACGAAAAGTGACATCAAGAAACGAAATCTTGAAATCAATAATGTGTTGATTACTCACCCGGATTTGATTCTTGACGGACCCGTTTCAATTCATGGTCTCGAGGGTTCTTTCGCTTCATTTGATCATCAGCAAGAAAAAATTAACTTACCTGTATGTGGATCGGATCACAATAGCGGATTAAAAACTACTAGCCTTTTTATCAAGAACAGAGATGAATGGGAGAAAGTTGTAAACTTTCTTAACACATCTGGGTTCATGCCATTTGCGACAGGGTTGAAATCAGAAACTGATAATATTCTAAAAGATTTTCCAGATTTGAAATCTGTAACGATTTTAACACCTACGAATGTAGCTTTAATGGCGCTGTCTTCACCTTTATTGGATAAATTCATTAGGTTTCATATAATTCCACAGAGATATACTTTCAAACAATTAGCGGGTTTGCCTGCAGGTGCATCGTTGAGAACACTGGTTACGAATAAACATGTGGAGATCACTGAAACTTCTAAAATTTCTCAGGCTGTGTTCATCAATGGAGTGGCAATTACTGCACCGGATCTGTTCGTGTCGAAGAATTTTGCTGTGCATGAAATTGCTCGGCCTTTGAGTAGGGACGAGCTTTATAGCATGTCAAGATAAAAAAGGGTATTCTTCAGGTCACCCGTTGTGTTCATTTTCATCAATTTTGTAATAAGAGCTGTTTCAGATTTCTGTAAAGTTAGATGTATTTGAAATGACACATTTAACAAAACAGATGTACAAAATTACTAGCTCTAAAAAGATAAAAGGGACTCATGGATCAGATGACAAGTTTGCTACGGGCTGAGTTGAGTTGAGCCGAAATGAAACAATTTATGTTTTCTTTAGCATAAGTAGATGTAAAATGTTACAATATAGAGATCTTTTGATTTACCTATATCCTTATAAGCTACTCTTTTGTATCACCCATTTGACACTTTGACCCGTTAGAGATCGTAGCTAACAAAAACCAGACCCCGTATAAGTAAGAAGTAAATACTATATACCTTGGATTGGCACGACCAATGATTTAGATGTATGAACCTCTGCTTCTGAACACGTCTCAAACTAACAGGGCCCTGTTGAAAGTCGGATAAACGCAAAAAACAGGGTGAGACTGGTCTCATTTAGAGCAAGATTGAAACATTTAACCACATGCATATGGCCTTTTGAGTTGATAAATATCTACACCCCGAAAAGCATATATGTGAATACTAACCCAAATACCAACCCAGATAATGAAATACTTTGACGTCGTCATTTACTCATATATTTTACGAGGAGTTTCAGCCCCTGATGACTTTTGTTGCTGGATCACTCGAGCTCTACTGATTATCAAATATCCATAACAGCTATCTTCATCGCCCTAAATGAACATAACATGTATAATGTCTACAAAATGTATGTTTTCAGTCATATCGTTAACCAACACCCTACTATATTTCGATAAATATAAATGAGTTTATGACTGCACGTTTAGCAATTAGCATAAGAGGTGAATGAAAGAACTATATCTCCTGCACCATGTGGTTAACTTGTCTTTATCATTCGAAGTCACATCTCACTTTCAAAACGCACATACTCACATTACCATCACATTACCAACTACGGAGTATTAACAATCACCATTGCTGCAAAATCACAATTTTATTAAAAATGCAAACTCGAACAATCAGATTCACAATGAATTATTATTACAATGATAAAAAATCATGAAGTTAACTGTAACTGTACTACTATAAACCATAATTTACAACAAACTTTACATAAAAGATTTCATGAAACACCTTAAATTCTTTTCACAACAATCATCGTCATTTTCGATGCCATCACCGTCACATTTCTAGCTCCTAAAAACTCCGATTTTCGAAACAATTTCAACACATCATTCACTTCATCATCTCCACACACTTGCACACACACAACAATCACACCGCCAACACTAACAGTCCTTTCCATCTCACTAACATACCTATCCGGAAACAACGCCTGATCCAATTCCACACTAAACCCTAACCCAAACACCGAATCAAAAAACGGCAAATTATGCGGATCAGCTCGACTCACCAACGGGGGCGAATCAATCACTTCTACTCCGGTAACATCAACCACTCCGATCTGGTGCATCGCCATAACAGCCTGTCCACCGCCGGCGGACATTATTAACGAGTGTGTGTGATTTGAAATATTAGTCAAGGTTTGGAGATTGATGAATAGTGATGTGAATGAGGAAACGGATTTCCGCCACGTGTTGGTGGACCAGAGGCGGTGATTTTTGTGATCGACGGTGGTAATCGGACGGGGAGACACGTGGCAAGTAGATAATGGATGTGATTTTTGATTAGGGTTTGAATTAGGGTTGATGCAAGTTTGTGGAGGTGGTTGGAAGCAGAAAATGAATATTAAAATTAGTGTTGATACTGCAATCGATAAATATGAAATTTTAGTTAGAAATATTTGGATGTGTTTTTCCATTTTTTTGGGATCGAATCGAAGTGATGAAGACGAAGAAGGTGACTTCCATCGTTGATACAACAAGAAAATTGATTGCTCGAATCAGGAGAGTTGGATAAGTTTATTAATTTACCCTTCATGTTTTAGTTTTGTCAAATTTAGCTCAAAAGATTTTATTATAATTTTTTGCCACCGAAGTTTTTGTTCACATATAACAACTCGAAATTATAATCCGTATTTAATGAAGTACATTTAACCGTTAACGGTCTTATTTTACACATTTAATAATCTCATTTTTCAATTGATTTGTTTTACAACAAAACTAGGTACAATGCGCATTCAAAGTTCCGATTTCGTCTCCGCCATGGACACTGCCGCCGGTGATTCTCCGCCACCGATACTCACCACCTTCGGCCCTTTTACTCTATCCGGCGCCAGCTTCCCAATCGTAATCACCAACACTCCATCTTCAAGTTTTGCATTCACGTTATCCAAATCCACATTTTCCGGCAACCTAAACTGCCTCCAGAACTTTCCATACATTTTTTCACTCCGGTGCCACGTGTCATTACCACCTTCATTACTCTCTCTTTTGCGTTCACCACTAACTCTCAAAACACGATTCTCTTCAACTTCGATTTTTAATTCGTGTTTTTTGAGTCCGGGTACGTCCATGCTAATCACGTGACTGTCACGTGTCTCTTTCCAGTCGACGTGTGCTGGTGAGGTGATGACTTCATCGTCACGTTCGAGTCCGAATGGAATTTGTTCGAGTTCTTGAAAAGGATTGGTCAACAGCTTAGATGATAAAAGGCTTAAAATCGGGTCGGTTTGATGATTATTGAGTAGTGATAACAGGGATCCGGAACATTGGGATGTCAGGATTAAGAAATACAAAAATGATGACAGTATGATTAGTTTTGTTTTCATTTTGAAAATGAAGGGTTATATTGTACGTTACTCCGTATTAGATTAGATGAGAGTCGAAAACTGCAAATTTGTAATATGTTCTTGTGTTTGTTGAATGTGTGATGTTATATATGAATATACGAATTTATATAGTTGAGGGGTTGGTTAGTTTTTGGTTGAGAAATTTCCAGAAAGTTGGATTTTGTGTAAGGGGAGATATTGGTGGAAGCTTCTCTGCGTTCATGATAATTCTAGGGTGGCTCTGGAATATGGTAAAAAACATAGTTATTAAAAATATAACAATATGTATCTTTGATGGTTTGCCGATTCATTGTCCAACCATATGTGTAAAAAAAAATGTGTAAAGGTCATGTCGAACTGTGAATAACATTTGATTTTATACAAAAGAATATAAATCTGTATGCAACACTAGAAACATAATTCAAAGTGTATGATAAGACATTATTTTATTTTGTCTTTATAAAAATAAATTGTTTGCAATAAAAATGTCTATGGACGTGCATATATAAGACATAGGGGTTGTTTTTTGTTTCCTGTCTTTGACTCTGTTTTAATTTGCTTCAAGTGTCTGTATTTTATGTAAAAACAAACTAATTTTAAATTAAGTGACAAATAAACAATAATTTAAGTTCCTAAATTAAGTGGTTGTTATTTTATTTTTTATTTTTGTAGTCAATTATTTTTTTCATTTGACTCTATTTGGACATGGGTGTCTGATTTTATGTTTCCTAGAAACAGACAAATTTTCAGAATAAATGACAAACAAATAACAATTTTATTTATTAAATTAAGACTTGTATATAAATTTATCATTAAGTGGGATGTAAACAAGCTCTAAAAGCTATACATAAACAAATTTTTAAGTGGGAAGTAAAGTCGCCCCTAATGTCAAAACTGTAAACAAGTTCTTCTATGATAATCTAAACATTAAAACTTTATGCTAATTTATACGGAGTAGTAACAAATTAAAAAATAATTGCTATATGACATTAAATCTTAAAATGAATGTCGAAAACTTGAATGTAGGAGTGGGCAAGGTTGCAAAATTCGCTATTCGGGGATTAATCGGTCGGGACTTTGGAAGGATTAATCGGCAATTCGAAGATTAATGATAGATTAATCGGATTGTACTGTATACATTTAAATATTAAATTTCAAAAATTATGTGTAACTATAGCAAAAAACCATAAATATAAAGATAAATTTTAACATAATTTTTTAAAATTATTCATTTTACTTTAAAACTATAAAATTCTAGTTTAAATTTATATTAAAATGTTAAACATTTTTTACTTTGACTGACTTTGATTACCAAATTCGATTTTGATAATCGAAACGAATTACTCTTAAAAATAATTAATCGGGAATTAATCGGGTTTTTTACAACACCGGGAGTGGGTGAGGGACTAGAGGGATTATTTCCATTTTCAGTGACCACCAAACCCCGCCTAAATCATTTTCATACTCCCGCCAAAATAAAAACCCAAATAACCACAAAAACACAAAATCAATTCAACTAAACCAAATCAGTTCACAATGATGGCGGAACAACAGGATGCAGAAATCAACACCAAAACAGTCCAATCAAGCTTTCCATCAGGCAGGGTGAAACGAATCATGAAGCTCGACAAAGAGATCAACAAAATCAATTCCGATGCATTGTTCGTAATCTCGAACGCTACCGAGCTTTTTGTTAACTTTTTGGCCGAGAAATCATCACGAGTTGCAATTGAGAAGAAACGGAAGATGATCAAGCTGGAACATTTGCGAATCGCGGTGAAGCGACATCAGCCGACTGCCGATTTCCTTCTCGATTCGCTTCCGATGCCGCCGCCTGAGCAAATTTCATCGAAAACCGACAGATTTAAGAAAACAAGTGAAGGTGATAGTAACTCTGTTCCGGCTGGTAGTAGACGGATTGATAGCTTTTTTAAGAAAGGTCCCTAGGGCTTAGGGTTGAAGTATCTGTTAGAAATTATCTGTATCGGTTATTCGTTGTTCGATCCTACTTTAATTTAATTATAATTTCAACTCAATTTCAGTTGACTAATGAATGGATTTATAGGAGAACAATAGTTTTGGCTTTTGAGGTCAAACATTTTTTTTTTTTTTTTTTTACATTAGACGTCCATTTAATCGTTGATCTATCCTATAGTTCTTAGATATGGCAATTCTTAATGCTTATTTAAAATGTGAGAAACGAAATTTGAACAATTGAACAATTTGGGTGAATTGAATGATGTAAACTTGTATGTTTGACATAAAAAGTCAAACTTCACATTGTCATTACTGAAAGGAACATATGCCTGTTTTTTAATTCTCTAATTGGCGAAAATAAACCAGATGTTTACATCATAAATTGTCATTACACAAGAAATTGTTACACTATTTAATAATTATATCATTCATAATTACTAGTAATAATTAACATATTGTGAAACTTAAATATTGAAACTATATATGTATGGGTTGATATGTCAACAATGCGACCCTGCCGACCCACTTCCACCAATTGCTTACAAATTTACCTGTTTTGAGTTTACCATGTTTGACGTGTTACCCAATATGTATAAACAGCCTATTTGCCCATTGTGCCACCTACATTTTGCACACAATAAATTTGTTAGGTTTGTTACTATATGATTCTTCTTGTTTACTGTATTATATATGAAAATGCTTGTTGGTGCATAAATGTAAGGACCTCGTTCATTTGGACTACGTACGAGAACATAAAGTTTTACACTTTGTTTACATCCGTACGGATATAGCATGGATACGTTACATACGTACGGATGCCGGACATATCCGTACGGATAGACCTGCAGCCTCTATATGTAGGCTTTTTCGTGTTCATTGTAAAGGTTACGAACCCTAATACCCCTCCAGCCAATTTCTTGTGCTCCTAAACATTTACCATCAACCCTAATCGATTCCTAACCGTTCAAAGTCGTATCTAAAGCAAATTGATCAACTAATCAAGTGTTCTCGAAATATAAACACTATATCGAGGATTCCACACTCAATATAACATTAACGATTGTTTAATTATGTTTAAACGATCTAACAATGCTTATGCCAGTAGATTCATTATAAACATCTACAGGCTTTATTAATTCTGTTTTCACTACATAGATACAATACAATCATGATAATAGCAAATGTTTTAAATTGAAATCAAGAGGAAGAAAACTAGCATTTTTGCAAAAAGATAACTTTACATGTATAGTATGTATTTTATAACAATGATAAAGTAAGGCAGGAGAATTATTCAACATATTAAACGGCCCTGTATCGTGGAAATTGTAACATCAACTTGGGTCTGTGTTAGTGGTTGATATGAAGAAGTATCATAGCTTGTAGGTAGTTTTGTTACTAAAAATGCTGGTTGCATTGGTTAAGGAAGTGTAGCAATATCTCTTGCTTATGCACAGAGGTGGAACATAGAGTAACCCAAGGTGGGTATCCGTCCACCCTGGATTTTACGGAACAAAAATTTTTACACTAATTTTTTTTTTTTTACTAAAAAATAAGGTTTTTTTAGTGCTCGACCCTGCTGAATATGAAAGATTTTAAAAAAAATTACACCCGCCCCACCTGTATCCTAGTTCAAGTTCCGCCGCTGCTTATGCATTTGCTTGCCAAGTCTCAGATTTTATAAAGAATGTATAATTTATCCTCCGTAAATAGAAGCCACCATAAAAAAAGGTTGGCGATATATCCACCATCATTTTTATTTCATCCACCACAAATCATGCATTAACATGTTGTACAATACAACATATTACTGCACAGTTATGGTGCTTTGAGTGAGAATCGAACTGGATATGCATTACTCCATGTTGGATTCCACTCCCATATCACTCAACGAAAGGTGGGTGGTAGAAAGTATTCTACTTTTTTCTAACTTTACCTACAAACCTTTTGTACGTTGTACATACTGTTGTACATTTCGGAATCTTGACCATGTATACACACAAAAGACTTGCCGTTGGAGTGTCAAAGCCAAGTTGTTGGAAGACGCCATTGCTATCAAGCTTCTTGGAGCTCCGTTGAATGGCCGTCGTTCATTATGGTTTAATATAGCATATTCAAGGACGGAGTATTTGCATTATTTGGTTGTACATTACCCATTAAAAGTGGTACATTGTATTAATTAATTAATTTAGGTGGGTCTATTTGATGGTAAAATGATATGTCATGAAAACTAAGTAGTGTGATAGTTAAGTCACAAGTGTGTATCTTTGACAGGTGTCATGGTTATGTTTAGCATAGAAAACAAACCACCATTAAAAACAAACCACCATTAAAAAGCATAACATAAATCCCTCCTTCATTTCCATCTGTACAATACTTTATTAATTCTTCTCCCATTAGATTAGAGAAACATTATATTAAAATTGCAAGAACAATATTTGTGTTCTTTGACCGATTCATATTCAATGGCTGCAAGTGCTTCTAGGTTCATAAAGTGTGTTACTGTTGGTGATGGGGTTGTTGGAAAACTTGTATGCTTATTTGGTATACAAGTAAAAAAAATCCCACTGTAAGCATTATTTAAACATCATTATTTATGTGATTTGCTTATGTGTTTTTGTAAAAATTGTATGCTCATTATTTATTTATGTGATTTACATCATTATGCTCTGTTTCTTACACAAAGTAAACCCTAAATAAACTGTTGCTGAATCCGATTTCTCTTTTGTCTCAAATGTCAGCTTTCTTTCATTCTTCCTTCTTATCTCTTTTCCTCTCTCAAAGATGGTTAAATGGTTTATTGATCTGAATTAGGCTTCCGTTTTAAGAAACTTTATATGTACAGACAGAATTATCTGATTCATACTTTCTTCATTTCTTTCTTTCTTTTGCCTTTCTTTTGCCTTTCTTAAGGGATTGTTCACCAGAAGTTGATGAGTAAGTTTTTTTCATTTTCTTTTATTCAATTCAAGATGGTTTAACTGTTTATAAAATGATCTTTATACTTTATACTTCTATCAAGAAGGTATTTTGTAAAAAAATATATTCTAATCGATTCATGTGCATTTTTATGCTAGTTTTGATACCTAAACCTTTCCTTTCTGACGATTAATGTCAAACTATGTCTGTTTCGACACATTAGATGTTCGTGTTCTTTTATATACTCATTGTAATGTTATTTTGTTGCATGTGTTGAATGACCCAAACCGAGCAATTTTTGGATGTTAAATTCCTTGCAGACTGTTTGGTGTTGTTTTTTTGAGAAGTTCAGATAAGCTTTTGTACAATTGTACTTACTTGCTTTCTCAAAGGTTAATTTTTTTTTTTTCTTCTGAAATAGGGTTCCGTTGATTTTATGAAATCCTATGTGTTATCATAATGTTAAGTGCGGTTGTTCATACAAAACAGAGTATAAAAGAGATCACAAAGGTCAACCTTTTTTTATTTCTTTAGAGTATTTCTCGAGGTGTGACTTACGATTTTTGAAATTGCATTACTAGCTTTTTTGATGCGTTGGTTAGTGATTACACATCTTACTCTCTACTTACCTTTTTTGAATACATTGAGATTTTCGCAGTTGCTTGAATGGATCGGTCATTCAACGTGGATGAGTAGTATTTTTCAATATCGTTTATTCACTTTGAGAAAGTTTAGCTATTTGTGAATTGATCTTCGTATCTTAAATTCTTTCAAAAAGGTATTAAACTAAGAATAAAAATAAAATTAATTATTGATGGTATTTTCGTTGATACTCAAACCTTTGCTTTCTGCAGACATTAGATGTTCGTGTTTTGTTATATACTTGTAATGCTATGCTATTTCGTTGCAGCTGCGTAATGATCCGAACCGGTTCTTTTTAGATGTTAAAGCCCAACAGACTGTTTGTTGCTTTAGAGAGGTTCAGATAACAATGTCGCTAGAATGGCTGGTAAGTTCTTTGTTCTCTCTTATACCTTTTTAATGCTGTTATGTTTGTTGAGAATTATCTAGTGCTTAAAGGGAACTATAGTTGAAATAATAACTAAAAATTGTTTATAATACTAAATGCATTCGACTAATGAGAAGATTAGAATCGCCAATTGTAGATGATCAATGAATATATATATATATATATATATATATATATATATATATATATATATATATATATATATATATATATATATATATATATATATATATATATATATATATATATATATATATATATTATTGAGTACTATATGTTCTACCGCCATATCTAACTAGAAACGATCAGTATTGCAAAGGTTGACAACATCTTTTACTCGAAGGTACGTCATTCCTTTCTTATATGAGAAGATATAAATTAATAGTTACTATAAAAATTGCTTAGAATGTTGATACTTCTATTATCGTCTTTCAAGAGTGATGGTTAAATTGTTATTTGTTTGTGTTTGATGGTTTGTACGATGAAAAAGACGAGCTGGACATATAGTGTTTCTTACAACAAAAGTAGGCCGTTTTGGAGTTGGAAGACTTGCAGTATCACTGGTAAGCGTTGAAACTACAAGCGTTAAAACCACATTTGTCATGTTAGGACAATCTCCTGGATCTTCTTGCACACACAAAAGGGCCACAACTATTATTAATTAAGCAATAGAAGTAAATCACCACAAAAAAATGGCTCTAAGATAGACGGATGTAGTTCACCACATGCTCATCTCCATCTCAGGTACCTTAGATACGTGTTTATTTATTACTTCTTTGTGGTGGATGTTAATCTTGAATGATTTTACAAATGTGTTTAGGGTAACACATCAAATATGGATGCTTACAACACAGTTCTCTCCATGGAATCTCTAGTTGATCAACTTCATACAGGTACATTATTGGGTAATGTAGCACTGGAAATCATCAATTATCTACTCGAGATCATTTAACCATTTGATACGGGTTTAATTATTACAACACTGTTCTCTTGAGATTATTTGATCAGTTGAGTCCAACCGACAAAAGCATCTAGCTGATAGCACAAGTAGTCTCGTCCTGCACCACATCTCTTCGTTTTGATGACCCTAATAGTACAAGAATATGTGAGTTTTGAACGAGCATGGTCCATACCTAAGTAAGCACTTTTTGCACTTCATATGCTTCTGTTTTGAGCGTGGCAAAAGCATATCATAAAGACCCCTCTACTACATAAATTACAAGTTGTGTTATCAAACATTCAGGCGTGATGTGTAAGTGCAAACTTTACAATTGATATCATGAGTCATGCTCTTTTATGTATCGTTGAGATGTGATTCCCAAGAATGTCAAATGCTGCTTTGGCATCAATCAAAATCAAGCGAAAACCAGGTGTTGTGGATTTGTATGAACCAATTTCTATAATTGCTTTTACTTAAATGAATATTAATTATTAATACAATCGGGTTGGCTTATGGAACCCCAACTTCAAACATTCCGAGGACGCGTTACCAAGCACACCCGATTGTATTACATTAAAATTATATTCCGTAATTAATATTCTTTAATGCAAAAGCAATCATAAAAAATGAGCAAGTGGTTCATACCAATCCACAAATTCTAGTTTTCACTTATTTTTGATATATGCCATAGCATCATTGGCATCTTTGAGAATCACATCTCCACGATACATAAGAGAGCATGACTCATGGTATACATTGTGAAGATTGAACATAGACATTACGCTTGAATATTCGAAAACACAACTTGTAATTCAAGTAATGGATTGGTCTTTATGATATGCTTTCGTCACACTCAAAACTGGGGCCTATGAAGAGAGCAAAAAGTACTTACGTGGGTATGGTACCATACTCGTTCGAACTCACACATATTCCTATATTATTAGGTTCAATCAAACCGAAGAAATGTGGTGCAGTCATTTAGTCCATGCTTTTGTGGGTTGGACTCAATTGATCAAATGATTTTGAGCAGATAGTTTCCAATGCTACATTATCCAATAATATACTCGTGTGAAGCTGATCAACTAAAGATTCCGTGGAGTGGATTGTGTTGTAAATCCATAATTGATTTGTTAACATAAACATATTTGTAAAATCAATTAAGATTAGCATCCACCACAAGTAAGTACCTGAGATGGATATATGGTGAACCACATCTTAAATATCCAAAATACTTTTCACGCACACCCTATAAATGCTACAGTTATCCTTTGGTGCTTGACGATTTGGATCGCGTGCGTGATTCAGTAATTTGTTTCTTTCGTTTGTTAATCGTCCATTCTTCCACTAGTAAGTTGATGTATCTGTTGTATCTTGGATGAACTTTTTTTTTTAACGGCGATATCGACATCGAATGCTCGCTCTCATTTGTCACCCACACACACGTTAGGAGGAAAACTCTTCACACACATCACCACATTGGGTACCCGACATGCCATGAATTAATAATTATTATTTTCAATTATTGATTTGGATGATGTTATAACTTATAACACACACACTCTCTCTCTCTCTCTCTCTCTCTCTCTCTCTCTCTCTCTTCAAACTAATTGATTTGAATTTCAACCATTGATTTGTAACAAACACAACTACCTCTTTTATTTATAAAAACAAAACAAACTCTATTATCATTATTCTCTTATAAAGAAAACTTCATCATCATCATCATCATCATCATCATCATCATCATCATCATCATCATCATCATCATCATCATCATCATCATCATCATCATCATCATCATCATCATCATCATCATCATCATCATCATCATCATCATCATCATCATCATCATCATCATCATCATCATCATCATCATCATCATCATCATTAGAAATTAGATTTAATAAATTATATTTATTAGTTATAATTTTGATTTATTAATTTTGTGAAATCGTGGATGTACACTACTACCTACTACTCTCAATATATGCTAGATAGCTCGTAAAAATGGCAATGCAAATATGTACACAGGGTTTAAAGAATTTCACTACTCACCAACAATATTCTCAGAGATATTGCGAAGGTTGACTATATATTTTACTTGAAGGTACGTCATTCCTTCATTCTATGACAAGTTATAAATTAAAAATTGCTTACATGAAATCCAAAGTTCAAAATACTTGGCAAGTTTGCATTTTTAAAATGTTCATGCACATCCTGCATGCTTCCGTTACCTTCCTTCCAGAGTGACGGTTAAATTGTTATTTGTTTGTGACTGATCTGGTTTGTACGATGAAGAAGACGAGCTGGACATTGTTTTTCTAACAACAAAGGCTGGTTGTTTTGGAGTCGGAAGACTTGCAATATCACCAGCAAGCATTAAAACTACATTCGTCATGGTTGGACGATCTCCTGGATCTTCTTGCACACACAAAAGGGCAACGACTATGCACTTCAATACCTCACTTGAATTGCTTGATTCTAATAATAGCCTTTGATCCATTAATTTTAATGGAGTATCTTCTTTCCATAAATTCCAGGCCTATCATTTATTTGCAGATTTATTGATTATGCAAATAAAAAATGGCTTTGAGATAATTAGAATTACTTACATAACCTAGTAGGCTTAAATTTTGTTGGAACTGAGAAGGTCCTGTGTTCTTTTTTCCACTAATAATCTCGAGAACGACGACTCCGAAACTAAACGTGTCGGATTTGATGGAAAAGAAGCCATCTAATGCATACTCTGGAGCCATATAGCCACTGCATTAAGTAAGTTTTAGGACACAAATAATGCAAACTATACTAAGATTAATTATAATGAGAAAGTTGTGTATGTTTGTTTACTTACTAGGTTCCAATAACTCTATTGGTACTAGCTTCCATTTCCCTGCCTTGAACTATTTTCGCCAAACCAAAGTCGGATATTTTTGGATTCAATTCCTCATCTAATAAAATGTTGCTTGTTTTCAGATCTCTGTGAATGATCCTCAGTCGAGAATCTTGGTGAAGATACAGAAGTCCTCGAGCAATCCCCATAATAATGTCATATCGATTTGCCCAATTCAATATTATAGCTGGTGCTTCATCTTACAAAGAGATTATGGAGTACATGTCAATGGTTATGATTATTTATTCAAATATAAAATTAAGTGATATATTTAAAGTTAAATTTTCAAAATTAAAAAGGACATAACTGGAACTTTAATGATATTTAATGGTTATTTAGAGAAAGGGACAATAATTTTGAGACAAATTAAAATAGAAAGGTACACAGTTTTTTTGAGGCGGAGGGAGTAAATATAATAAAACTCGGAGGCTAACCAAATATGAAGGCATCCAAGCTTTTGTTGGGCATATACTCATATAACAAAATCTTTTCATTTCCCTTTATGCAGTATCCCAACAATCTAACGAGATTGCGGTGTTGAAGTTTAGCAATCAAGGTTATTTCGTTTCTGAACTCTTCTAATCCTTGGTTAGAAATGCTAGACAATCTCTTTATAGCCACTTCAAGTCCTCCAGGAAACTCGCCCTAACGACATTATTATCATTAAAATGATTAAATAATATTGATTAATTATATGCTACACGAAACATAATAATTATAAAAAGGTAGAAGGTTTTCCCTGTTCGGGCTACCCGGGAGGGCGAGTAATCCGACCTCATACTCTGATGTACGCAGCCCAACACGATTACTCCTGGCTGTTTCCGACCCTTTCCTGGCCACCACTAAATATTCGTCCCAAACGGGATTCGAACACAATAATTATAAATATGTCATATGGACTTTGATGGTTTGGGATCATTACCTTGTATACTGGCCCAAACCCTCCTTCTCCAAGCTTATTAGCATCTGAAAAGTGATTTGTTGCGACTTGTATGCTTTCAAAATTATAGAATGGTATCCCAATGCCTTGTGTATCTTCTGTTCTTGAATGATCTAGATCGAGCAAGTCTATGGCCCATCTTTCATCATGATCTCTTTGAAGCGTTGAATTCATTCCTAAATATAATCACCAACCAAAGTTCATGATGTGCATAATTCTTTTAGGTTAATATTTTCCATAAGTTGATGCAGAGTCTATTATTATTATTATATTACATATTCTTGTATTCGATGGTATCTAGTAGCTACTTACGTTGTTCCCTCGTGAGTACCATTCTCTTGTAATATATATAGCTAAGGCTTGCTAACAACATGATTAGAAGAATTGTCATTGTGAAGATCAGAATGTTCGTCCGAGTTATGAAGGACGGTGAAGGCCCATATGCTTCTGGCTGGTTGCTGTATTCTATGTTACATAAGAAAATTTATTACAAATAATATACATTTGAATCCCAGATCCAGCAACCATTAGGCACAAAATATTATGGATTAAGATTTATAGGTAAAGTTCATGAAGTACCTTGTACGGCTCTGGAGACACGAATGGAAATATTATGTGTACCGCCTTCTTGAAGATCAAATACATCTGAATCCCATATCCAGCAACCATAAGGGCGTCCAGTATTTGATTGTTTTCCGTTTGCTGGAGTGTACGAGTAAGCCTTGCAACTGCATTCTTGAAGACACGTTGTTCGGCACTCATTCTCATTTTTCGATTTGTCTACTGGTCGACCTGGATTCTCAACTTTGATCACAGCGAGATTCAAGAATTCGTCTCTGTCGTGATTACATTTATATTTTGGTTCACAGCCATCATAAAACACTTCTCGTGTAATAGGATCAAATCCTGGCAAACAACTACATTGAGGATTATCGCTTAGGCTACAAAATCCAAATTTCCCACACACCCTATAAATGCTACAATAATCCTGTGGTGCTTGCCAATTTAGATCCCATCGTTTTTCCTGTTCCGACCAGCTAAAATATTGCAAATTTCCTGCCTGACTCATCAATAACCTTGAGTTATTGTAATCCAACGAATCTGTCTTATTAAAAACAGTAGTTGAGAGTTTTATTAATTGTTCCGGGGCCACATAAATTTGTATCTTTTGGAGGTTTGGTGGAATTTGATAGCATGTAGTATGCACCAATGAACAATTGGTCTGGGATGAAATTGTTCAGTGATCCCCGTCCATTCTTCCACCGATAATTTGATGTATCTGTTGTATCCTGGATGAAATATTGATTCGTTTCATCTTGTTGGAACACATAACTTCCGCTACTTGGGTCGTCGACACTTTTCCATGAAGTCAAAATTAAGTTAGTTTCCATTTTCATACCTGGAAGAAAAGTGTCCGTTGGATGTTTGAAACTTTCCCATACATAACTTCCCGAAGCATCTATCAAAACTGCATTTCCAGAATCCAGTAACTTCATTGTTTTCTCAGGATCCCCATCTGGCAAAATCGTTATGTTTTTACTTCGGGATTATATATCGGGAGGCCGTCAATGTTTAATTGTTTATTGTTTTGTGTTTGTAGGCAACATATATCTGAAAGTGATTTGTAGTTCACCCGAATTTATCTGTTCGTGTTTGCAGACCACCCATATTTGAAAGTGATTTTATTGGTCACCCAAATGTATTTCGTTTTTATAGGCTACTCATATTTGAAAAGGATTTGTAGGCCATCTGAGTTCATATGTTGTTTTATATATACCAGATTCGGCTCAAAACTCTTTGAAGAAAATATAAAAAACTCTTACACTCGTATTTGTTAGTGTATCTAAGATTGTTATTAGACATTTGTCTTAAGTTAAGTTATGTAAACTTAGTTACTAAGAAAACTTAGCTATTAAGTTTTCTTAGCTATTAAGTATTCTTAGTCATTAAGTATTCTTAGCTATTAAGTTTTCTTAATTATTAAGTATTCTTAGTTATTAAGTATTCATATATAAAGAATACTTAGATATTTTAGTTTTCTTACTAGTTAAGAAATTATCGGTATTCGTGATACTTACCTCCTAAGATTTCTTAGAAGTTAAGTAAGTCACTTTATGTAAGCCTATAAATAGGAGTGTAATCAAGAGTTGGAATATATAACCAACCTTCAAATTATTTCTATACTACACTTTTATTATGTATTCTAATCTACTTAGCAACAAAGTCTTGCTATTTTAATCTTTAGCATCAAAGTCTTGCTATTCTAATCTTTAGCAACAAAGTCTTGCTACCTTAATCTTTCAAGAGTAGATTTCTATTCTATTCTTGAACATTTACAGTGGTATCAGAGCTTTCTTCTTAAGGGGCTGTTTTATTCACGATAAAAAAAATTAAACTAGACATGACATCTAGTTCAACTGCTCCAGCAATTCCATTATTTAATGGATTGCACTATCATATTTGGGCAGTAAAGATGAAGACATATTTGAAGTCTCAAGGTTTATGGAAGGTTGTAGAGACTGATGAAGATCCTCCAGCACTCAGAGCAAACCCAACTGTTGTTCAACTAAAAAATTATGAAGAAGAGTTGCTGAAGAAAGATAAGGCACTTACCTGTTTACATTCAGGACTTGCTGATCAAATTTTCACCTCAATAATGGACTTGGACACACCAAAAGTTGTGTGGGATAAAATCCAAGATACCTATGAAGGTTCCGATAGAGTAAAAGCTGTCAGATTATTGACTCTCAGACGAGAGTTTGAATTGTTGAAAATGAACGATGATGAACTCGTAAAAGATTATTCATCGCGAATAATGGATGTTGTTAATCAAATTAGACTTCATGGTGACAAGATTTCAGACCAGAAAGTGGTGGAGAAAATAATGATAAGTGTTCCTCAAAAATTTGAAGCCAAAATTTCCGCAATAGAAGAATCTTGTGATGTTAGCATGCTTACAGTTTCTGAACTAACAAGCAAGCTTCAAGCACAAGAACAAAGGGTCTCTATGAGATCCGAAGAAAAGGTTGAAGGTGCTTTTCAAGCTTCTTTCAAAAATAACAAGGCTGAAAATTCAAGACAAAACACGTACAAGAAAGGAAATTACCAAGGTACTTTCCCTCCGTGTAAAGTTTGTCAAAATATAAATCATCAAGATGTTGATTGTTGGTTCAAAGATAAACCAAACTTTAAGTGCAATTTTTGCAAAAAGTTTGGACATATTGAGAAATATTGTAGAGCAAAGAAAAATCAAGGCCAAACAAAGGAACTTCAGTTGGCAAATATCTCTGAAGAAAATCAGGAAGCAACTGAACACTTGTTCATGGCATCGCATGTCGATTACAAAAGTAAAGACGTGACTGTTGATGAAGGAGCCTATCTGGATTGGAATATGAAAGAAGTTAAAAGGCATGAAGCTTCTATTTCAAATCTCCAAAAAGAAGCTCATTATGATGATCCAGAATTTGATGTCGAAGACACAACTAACACCAAAGTTTTGAGAACCAGAAAAATTGCTGATGTTTACGAGTTTTGTAATCACGTTGTTATGGAGCCCGAAAGCTATATTGAAGCTTCCAAACACGATGAATGGAATGAAGCCATGAAAGTAGAACTTGAAATGATCAAGAAAAATGACACATGGAGACTTGTTGATTTGCCAAAGGGTAAGAGTGCAATAGGTGTCAAATGGGTATTTAGAACTAAGTTTCAACCTGATGGTTCAGTTCATAAACACAGAGCAAGGTTGGTAGCGAAAGGATATTCTCAAATTGCCGGTGTGGAATTTAGAGAGACTTTCGCTCCAGTTGCTCGTCATGATGTGATCAAGTTATTGTTAGCTGTAGCTGCTCAACGCAATTTGAAAATTCATCATCTTGATGTAAAATCTGCATTTTTGAATGCTGAACTTGAGAAGGAGATTTATGTAAAGCAACCTCAAGGCTTTGAAGTATCCGGCCAAGAAGATAAAGTATACAGACTATATAAGGCACTTTATGGTCTATAGCAAGCACCAAGGGCTTGGTATTCTAAGATTGATGCTCATTTGATAAATCATAATTTCAGGAGGAGTCCAAATGAGTCAGCTCTTTATGTGAAACAATTAAATTCTCAAGAGGTGCTGATTATCTCTCTTTATGTTGATGATTTACTTGTGATCGGGAGCAACGATAGACTTGTTGAGGAGTTCAAGAAACAAATGAAATCTGAATTTGAAATGTCAGATTTGGGACTCGTGCATTATTTTCTTGGCATGAAAATTAATCAACAAACTAGTGGTGTTTATATTTCTCAGAAAAAGTATGCAAGTGACATGCTCAAGAGATTCAACATGTTTTCATGCAAACCAGTCACATCACCACTTGTATTAAATTACAAGTTGTCTAAAGAAGATGGAGATAAGCTAGTTGATCCAACTCTATACAGAAGTATTATCGGGAGTCTATTATATTTGGCAATCTCAAGACCCAATTTAGCTTATGCATCTAGTTTCTTATCAAGGTTTATGACTTCACCAACTAGTTCTCACTTGGGAGCTGCCAGGAGAGTCTTAAGATACTTAAAAGGTTCTCTCGATCTGGGGATTATGTTCGAGAGAAACAAAGATGTGAAACTTGAAGGATATTCTGATAGTGATTGGGCTGGAAGTGTTGATGATATGAAGAGTACTTCTGGTTATGTTTTCAATCTTGGTTCAGGTGCATTTTGCTGGAACTCAAAGAAGCAAAGCGTTGTCGCACAATCTACTGCAGAGGCAGAATATATTGCAATCGCGGCTGCTGTGAATCATGCTGTTTGGATAAGAAAACTGTTGCCCGACTTGGATCTGACTCAAGAAAGTCCAACAGTCATCTATTGTGATAACAAATCTGCAATTGATATAACAGAGAATCCGGTGCAACACTGAAATATTGCACCTCCGATGATCAATTGGCAGATATGCTTACAAAGTCTCTCACAGGAATGAAGCTAGATCAATTGAAGACTCGACTTATGATGTCCAACAACAATCTTAAGGAGGAGTGTTAGTGTATCTAAGATTGTTATTAGACATTTGTCTTAAGTTATGTAAACTTAGTTACTAAGAAAACTTAGCTATTAAGTTTTCTTAGCTATTAAGTATTCTTAGTCGTTAAGTATTCTTAGCTATTAAGTTTTCTTAATTATTAAGTATTCTTAGTTATTAAGTATTCATATATAAAGAATACTTAGGTATTTTAGTTTTCTTACTAGTTAAGAAATTATCGGTATTCGTGATACTTACATCATAAGATTTCTTAGAAGTTAAGTAAGTCACTTTATGTAAGCCTATAAATAGGAGTGTAATCAAGAGTTGGAATATATAACCAACCTTCAAATTATTTCTATTCTACACTTTTATTATGTATTCTAATCTGCTTAGCAACAAAGTCTTGCTATCTTAATCTTTAGCATCAAAGTCTTGCTATTCTAATCTTTAGCAACAAAGTCTTGCTACCTTAATCTTTCAAGAGTAGATTTCTATTCTATTCTTGAACATTTACAGTATTTAGCAACAACTAATCATTATATAAATAATAATGTTAACTAAAAAATCTTGGTTATTTTGTACATATGGGACAACACATGAACTTGAATGACCTACAAAATCATTTTCAATTATGAGTAGTCTATAAACACAAAATAAATTTGGGTGACCAATAAAATCATTTTCAAATATGGGTAGTCTAGAAACGCAAAACGATAAACTTGAGTGGCCTCCAAATATATATTCCCTTTTACTTATCATCTGTCACACGATATGTTAATACTAAGCTCATGAAAAATTCGGTAATCTAATACCATAATTTTGCAAAGACTATCGAATTTTTCATGAGGTCAAAATGTCAAATGAGTTAACGTGCCTATAATAATTGAGCCAATTGGCTGTGTGTGACGTGTGTCTGACCTGTGCTTATGTTGAAGTAAAAATCATTTTGATCTTTGTCTAGCAGCTTAACGTCGCCATTTTGTGAAATTGTAAGTACTCCATCTGAACCCTGCAGTGGATAATCACGGTTACCAACCCATACCACGGTCGTCCTTGGAATATCCTTGGTATACCAAATTCCAATGTACCGGCGTTGTTCCAGACCTCTTGAAAAGAACCCCATCTGAAACTGTCCGCCTGCTGATTCCAAATAACCGGTTCCCTCAATGGTTTCTCCTGTTGTTATGCTGTATTTAGATGAACAAATCTCAATATATAAGCACAAAAAGACCATCCATAAGAAGCAATTGTAGATAATTGTATAAGTAAATGTGAATGATGATGATATTATCATGATTATTTTCCTTTGAGTGAATAAAAATGATCGAAGTGCTTAGTTAGAATTATATCAGGAAGATGCAAAAAAGGAAAGAAACATGATAACTGTCTTGCGAAGTTGATGTTGTTGTTAGGAACAATTCTTAAAGTGTGTAGATAACAGTTTTTGGCATCAATATACTAATCTTGTGGAAGTTATGAAAAGTAGTTCAATTATGTGAGTCAACGCCTACTTTCTAAGTCTACGTTGGGTCATCTTGTGCACTATTCTGTGTGTGTAAAAATGACAAATTATAAATTTGTTGTTTTCCTCGTTCGTTTACGTCTTTTTTTTTTTTTTTTTTTTTTTTTTTTTTTTTTGACAAAATGGTCCATTGCCATTACATCATTAGAACATTTCGAGTTCCTAACTTTATGCTGTTTGATCATCATATTTGCACCGCTTCCCTTACTATAATTGTTAAACTTCGAAGAAACACGTAATTAGATCATTTTATTGCCAAATAGTCTCCATTTTATACTAAATAATTTTTTCACTGTGCGCATCCTTAAGTTTACGAGATCGTTAGTGGTTTTGATAATCCGAAATGGGTCACAACAACTACACAATTTAATTTTATCTATACTTATTCATTTAGTAAAATTATGAACATGTACATAATATAAATATAAATATTAGTTGGAACAGTGTTGGTCTGTTGGATAACTGAAATTAGAGTAGGCCCCGAATAAAATTTAGATAAAGCTAAAAGTGCTACTCAAGCCGTTCAAAAAGAAAGTGCTACGGTATTTATTTTGGCGAAAAAAACGAGAGAGAGCTTGAATATAATCAAGGACTTTCATCAAAGATGAAAAAAGATATACATAAAGAAAAAGAAAAGACCCTTGAACAAGATTTGAGTCTTGACCATTCAATGGATTCAGATTCTAAACCATCATTATTTCTTCTTTTTTTCCGACTACCTACATCTCGTTGGTGGTCCAGTTACCTCCTCTTTCACTCTTCTTTGTTGAATTTCCAAATCAGGAAGATTCAGATTATTCATCAAGCTTACGTTGGAGACAAAATGACATTTTTTAATTCAAATCGGTCTAGTTTAGAGGCAAGTATCAGAAACACCAGAATATAAATATAATATCAGGCGACAACGTAGTAGTTGGCCCAAGTAAATATGTCATGGAGAGCTATTGAGTTGGACTTAAACTTGTCACAGTAAATATATGTCGTATTGTCTTTTTTAAGTAAGTTATGGTGGTTTTGGTATCGCAGCATATTAAGGCCAGAAAATTTGAACCAGAAATTTTTTTTACCAAGATATCATGAGATGACAACCATTAAAATATCTTTTGATGATGGTTTAATATATAGCAACTCGAGTATAATTTATTAGCGAGGCAGATGTAAAACACCTCTATCTCTCTAATCACAAAAATAACTCCAATTAAAGAGAATTTCAATCTATCTAATTAATTAACAAACGAGAGTAACATATTTAAAGTGATTACTAAGAGCCATATAATATGATATATGATATGATATGATGATATAGTGCTTCCATTACGAAAGAAGGATCGAGTATTGAAATTGCTAGCTGTTATAATATTTGTAGCGAATATGTTCCCTCCGGAGACAGATACGTGGCAACATATATGACTTATGTACCTGCAGTAACATACAAATATTGCAATTTTTAGATCAGCGTCCATATATAAACTGTAATTTGATTAAAATAACAATGTTCTTTATTTGGATCATATTTATATATTTATATAATCCAACTGATCATGTAGGTCCTTACACCATTATAAAAATGTAGATTGCAACATATAAATGTATGTAGATAGTCTTGTTTGTTCATGTTAACTCCGAATTATAAATATGCAATTCAATTTTAAATAATAAACAAAAAAGTATTGCTAGAAGATGTGCATTATCTCAGATCAGTTTTATCTGAAATTGATAGTTTTAACACCGCATGCAGTTTAACTGTAGCATTATGCATCTTAGATCATTTAAAATTGCAAGCTAATTACCTTTTGTGGCATGATCTTTAGCATCATGAAACACCGGTGTCCCCTCATCGACACCCGATTTCTTCGCACTATCATCACCATCACCATCATCATCATCATCAGAATACCTAACAACAACCACAGGACAAACACAATGTCGAACGCAATAATCGCTAACACTTCCAAGTCTCCCTTTCCCTTTTCGTTTCGAAGCACCAAATCCTCTACTTCCCATAATCATAACACTAAATCCAAGCCTCTCAACCTCCAAACAAAGCCGCTCTTTCAAATCATGATCCTTAACGATATGAATCTTATACGGTATATTCGCTTCAACCAAAGGCTCTGATAACATGTTAGCTTTTGCAGTTGTGAGGTTATCAAAATCATCTTCAAGTTTTTGTCGTGTTTCTTTAGATGGGTTAATTACTTCAGCGTCCATTGCATGGCCCCAATCCGCACCGTAGAGGACTGAGGTGAGTTGGATGTGAAGGAGAATAACCGCATCACCAGGTCGTAAGTAGTTTTGAACGGCCCATTGAACGGCGAATGCACTTTCGTCGCTGAGGTCGACCGCGATGGCGATACGACGTTGGGCATTTGCAGTGGGGGTTGAAACGGGTGGCGGGTAACGTGGAGATGATGGTGGATCGGCTCGTACGGTGGATAACGGTGGCACTTGACGTTTCATTGAATGATTGTAATGTAAGAAAATTTGTTTGTTGTTTTTTTATTTGATTTTTTTTTTCTGATTAATTGAGGGTGAGAGGGAAGGGAAGGTTTTGAGGAGAAATTGGTGGAATTGTTTAGCAAATAGTACCGATTTTATAGGAGAAAAAATTGGGTCATTATGATCCATATTTGGGTAGTGTATGTGTATTTGTATTTGTATTAACAGTTTTATATGGGCCTGCTAATACTATATATGGGCCTCTGAAAGAATGGGACAATTGATTCATACCAATAAAAAGAGCATATGGTCCAAATTAATATATGAGCAAACTCTACGAAGAATAAACTATGTTTCATAAAAGGGATTATAGCCAAAATGCTCATTCCCAGCAAGTTTCTTCCGCTGGAGCCCAAAAAAAAAAAATTGCCAGGTTGCCCTCGCAAGACGCAAGGTGCCTTGCGTCTTGCCCTCGCAAGGCGCAAGCTTGCGTCCTTGCGTCTTGCGAACTTGCGACCTTATCTGATCAGATGTTGGATTTTCAGATAAGATTTAGTAAGATTTCTTAGATTTTTGTCGGATAAGATTTTACCCTATTTATAGTATGACCCTGGAACTTTGATTTCACAGTCTCATAAAAATTCCATCCTTGTGCAATTCATTGATTAAAGGTACTTTAAGGTACTAATTTAAGCATTTTTCTTCACTAATTATAGTATTTATTATTTGTGTGTATGATGATTATTTTTAATTAGTTTGTTATTTACAGTTAATCTCAGTTAATATCCATGGACAGAAGAGCTAGAGCTTCACACCGACCATCACAAGGAGAGTCATCACAACAAGTTGCTGAAAGACGACGACTATTAGCCGACTGTCCCATTCTTCCTGGTATTAACGTTGTTGCTCAAGGTGGTTTTTTCGCGTACTGGCGGGGAATAGATGCTGGAGCTTTTCTATATCGTCAAGTTAATGAGTACTATCCCAGACTTGTTAGAGAATTCTATGCTAACTATGTCTTTGATCCACGTAAACTGAAATGTGTTCACGTGAACATGTTTGGTTATTCCTACGATTGGACGTTGGAGGAGTTTGGTGAGATTCTGGATATTCTAGATGGAGATTTCAAGTTTTTCAGTCTTAGCAAGGATGTGAAAAAGGCCCCGAGGAGGTCAGCTACAGGAAATTCATTCTCAGCTTCTGGGTTTGTTTCGGGACTATGTAAACCTGGTTTTTACATGCCAAACAGTGGTCCTGTCATTATCACGGAGGAAGATATTCAGGACCAGTATCAACAGATGATGAATGTCATCAAGAAGAATGTCATGTTTCGAGATGATGCTGATGTGGAGCTATTTGTAACTGAAGTTTTGATTTTGATGTGTTTGCTCGAACAAATCCCAATTAATCTGGCATATGTGGTTGCTAATCGGATGGCAGGATTGCCTGCAGCTGGTGGGAGTGGATTTCCGTATGGCATGTTGTTGAACAACTTCTTTGCTGATGAAGACGAGTTGGTGTATCATTCTGATCGAGAAGTGTTGAATGCTCAGATTATGTATGCTGCTGCAATTTAATTAATCTTGGTTGATCATGTAATAAAGTAGGTCGTAGGGCCTTTTGTACTACTGGTTAATGAAATGGTATTTTAATTTTAGCCTATCTGTTTTATTGGTCATTTTAATTTTCAGTACAAGTTCAAGGACGACGGGAGTAATTTGGTCAATAACTTTTATAAACTTACACTTAAGCACTAGATAAATATTTGTAAACATAGATGGACATATACATTAACAGTAGTTAAACAAATAAAAAAAAAACTCAAATAGCAGCAACATAAAATAGTAATCATAGCATACGCAAAGACGCAAAACAAGCCTTGCGAGACGCAAGACGCAAGACGCAAAGTTTGTGGATCTTGCGTGCTTGCGTCTTTGCGTCTTGTGTTTTTTATTATTAGGTTATAAACCTAATAATAACATTCACTTGACACACACACACTTCGTAAATACGCACAGACGCAGAGAATCAAATTACGTGAAACCTAGACAAACGCAAATACGCAAAGATCCATCATCTTCTCTCTCGTTCAAACAGTAGATTGAAACCACCATCACCACCTGCACTACCACCAGTTCATCCATCGTATTCACCACCACCACCACGTACCAGCGTCTACGTCACCAACTACGTCACCATCGTCTTCGTCTGCTCCATTTTAACTACGAAATAAATCAAGATATCAACCTAATAACAATGGCAAATCCGCATGTTAGTTATTCCTTCACTATATATGTTAGTTATTTGGGAGGTGTATATCAATTTCATATGTTCATATATAAATCTGAAAATGTGCACACCAACTGTTCGATGAAATGTGTCTGTGATAATCATCATTATTAAACCGTATTCTTGCTTTTTTTTTTTAATAATGGGGTATATTATGTCTTGTTTTGTATAGTGTTTTGGTGAAACAACAATTTGTTGCTGGTCAAATTAATTTGACTGTCCAGGCAAAATGGTCGTTTTGCGTCCTTGCGTTTCGGACACAATCAAGTCGCAAGACCATATTTGCGACCTTGCGTACCTGTAGTTTAGGGCGCAAGACCAATTTTGCGTATTTGCGTATCATATGCTGATGTTGTTATTGTTAATTTTACAGGGATGAGTTGAAGGTAAACTGACGATGAAGAATAAAATAAGTATTATAGGTGATGTGAAGAAAGTAATGACCGAAAATCAAATAAAAATATTTAAACAAACGTGTTTTGGTGTATGGTTAGATCTTGAATACATGGGAAACGATCCCGGACTTGTACATGCAATGCTCCAATGTAAAACTGTACGGCCGGAAGGTATTGATGATGATAAGTACCCCGAGGAGCAAGATGACATATGGTTTAGATTTAAGCCTAATTTTTCTATTAGATTTGGTCGCCGTGAATTTTGTCTAGTAACGGGGTTTTTGTTTGGTACCCGTGCGGATATGGCACATTACATCCCTAAAAATTATGAAAAAGAGACGACTCCAATTAGACAACGTTTATTTCCGTCCATTAAAGAGAGCACAAACATTTTGATTGGTGATATTGAAAAGAAGCTTCTAAAAAGTAGTCGGGTTGGTGTTTCGGACGATGATGTGGTTCGACTAGCAATCATATTAGTTGTAGAGAGAGCTTTTATGGGTAAACAATCTGCCCATGTGGTGAACAAGAAGTTCTTATATTTAGTTGAAGATTTTTCAAGTGTAAATAAGTACCCATGGGGGTCTCGTATATGGGAACCGACTTACGAAGCGGTTAGTGAAGGGTTTGTTGTTCGGGAAAGCCAATTAGAGAGCGGCAAGGCGTACACTTTGGCGGGATTTATGTGGGCATTTAAGGTAACGACATGCTTGATTTCAAATAGTTTTATTATTTAAAGATAATATATATATATTGATATTGTTTAAACAAAAATGATTTGTAGATTTGGATCCTCGAGGCTTACCGTCGTAACATTAAATCCTTTGCTACAAAAACGGACAAGAATGGAGTACCGAGGGCTCTTTTTTGGAAGCGTACAACAGCGGAGACTTTTGGAATCTCTGATTACATTAAACTCTTAGATATTCAGGTCAGTGGGCTTTAATATTTGGAATTACCATTGACTGGTAAATGACTGTTGAAACAGAGAGGAAATGGCAAGGACGCAAGACCATTCCTGCGTCCTTGCGTCTTTGGTAAGCGTGGTCGCAAGGTTGTACTTGCGTCTTTGCGTACGTGCTACTATGGAGACGCAAAGAATTGTTTGCGTCCTTGCGTCTGTTTGACCAGAAAAGTTCCTAGTATTTTTTGTTATCTTGTGTATAAAGTCGTGTTTGATTATGCAGGATGATTGTCCCAAGAACAAGAGACCTATAAGTGGTCTCTTCCCCACTGATACAGAGAAGGAGTGTCAATGGTGGATTGATAGTGACGCGTTATTTCTTGGAACTTTAGTTGAACAGGAGATCCAGCAAGAAGAAACCCCAATAATTCCAAAAACTGTAGAGGAGACACAGACATAGACACAGACACCAACACATCAAAATACCGAGGTACAAGAATTACATCGTGTGGTAGCGTTGTTGACCGAGCGGGTATCCAAAACTGAAAAAGAATTTAAAGAGCGGTTGGACAAAGTTGAAAATGAATTAAGTGAATGTAAAAGGAAATTATTGGAATACGAAGAAAACCCTTTTCCAGAGCAAGAGTATCCGGTATATTAAAATTTATTAATTATTTTTATTTTTTGCATTTGAATATTTGTTCTCAATGAATTTATATAATTTTTATTTTTTATTTGTTATTTGCTTAGGACGATACGTATTATGAGAAATCTTTCTCTGACAATGAGATTGTCAACCCTTCTCCGATGCAAATACAACGTGGAATAAGAGAAAGACGACCCACGCGTGCATTAAGGTCCCCGTTTACTTCACCTGGATATAGAAAACCAATTGAGAAGGTAAATTGCTGTATTATATATGGGTATGTTGTTAATGTACTCAAAAGAACCCCCACAACATATATTAACAACAAATTTATCATCATTAACACAATTCATAATGACAAAAATTAGTGAAAAAGTGGTTAAAATAGTACCTTAACGTGGGTATAAGCTCTGCATTGAAAAATTTTGAAATATTTATGAGACTGTGATTTCAAAGTCTCAGGGTCAATCTATATATAGGGACAAAATATTATCCGTAAAAATCTATGATATCTGACGAAATCTTATCCACAAACTCGTATTTCTGATCAGATAAGGTCGCAAGTTCGCAAGACGCAAGCTTGCGCCTTGCGAGGGCAACTCGCAAGGCACCTTGTATCTTGCGAGGGCAACCTGGCAAAAAAAAAAAATTTTGGGCTCCAGCGCAAGAAACTTGCTGGGAATGGGTATTTTGGCTATAATCCCTTCATAAAAGGGTAAAAATCCCAAAAGGGTCAGATTTTGAAGAAAAACAGTTAGAAAAGCTTAGTTTGGAAAAAAGAAAACGGGGAAGAAAAAAAAATCAAATATTCGTTATTTAAAAAAATAGACAAAATTAACAACTCGTAATAATGAATATTTATTTAATGAAAAGAGAGTCGGGACCTGTGGTATGTCATTGTCTCATCAATATAAGTTGTGACGACCCGAGAAATTCCGACCAAATTTAAACTTAATTCTTAATATAGTTTCGACACGATAAGCAAAGTCTGTAATGTTGAGTCACGAAAATTTTGAACTATTATTATATATTAAAATATCCTGTAACTGATTCTGACGATTCACGAACCTTTGAGTGTTTACATAATTGTAGATATAAATAGTTATATAAATAATTATAAATAATAGTTTAAATATATTAATGAACTATTATGTGATTTAGTTATTATAAAAGATAACTTAAAATAATTAAAACTTGTTATTTGAATAGATATAGTATATTGATTATAAGTGATTTCGAACATAAGCTGTCAGTGTTAACAAAGTATAAAGTATATAATATTATTACTTTTATTATTATTAATGTTAATATTATTATTAATGTTAATATTATTAACAACATAAATATATAGATATGAAAGTTGATACATGTAACTTGTTATACCTAAATTATTACTTGTATTATGATTATTATTAGATATGATTATTATTTTCATCATTAAAAATTATTAATATTATCATAAAATGTTATTATTATTATCATTTAAAAATCATCATCTAAGCATTATTTTTATTTACATTTAACTTTATCATATTTAGTATTTCTTGATGTTATTAATTATTTTTATCATTAAGACTAGTATTATTTTTATTATTATTATTAGTGTATTTAATATTTAATTTATTATTATTATTAATCATTAAAAGTAATTACAATATATAAATACTTATATATATAAATGCAGATATATACAGAAACAGATATATAAACTGATAGATATATTTAGCGAATTAGGTGTCCATATATCATTATCTGCTTATTTTGTTTTCTTCCTTTTCTATTAAACCCGTGAATCAATTTGTCTCCTCCTTCGCTATAAACACGATCCTTCAATTCATGTAACAACATCCATTAATCACTTACACCATAAAATTCTCTGCTACTATTCGTAAGTTAAAACAGAAGAAAAGGAGAAGCTGAAACAGAAAAAAAATAAAAATAAAACACAAACTTCTTCCTGTCGATTCTCATTGTGATCAAACAACCAACATCCTCTTATATTCTTTTATTGATTTTGGTTCCTTTGAAGCAACCACCCAAGAACCCAGTAGCATGTTCTTTGATATCAACTATAACCAAACACCTCTTGTGTTCCATACAATCTCACAATCACAGCACACCATCTTCATCGGTTATCATTTACCGGAGCCACCACCACCTCAAGCGATTGACCATCTTCTCTCTCTCATCATCTCTCTCTCTCTATTCTTTTCCTTGTAAACCTCCATGACCACCAAATTGAAATCTCATTTCCCGTTTCTGTTTCAAATTAGAAATCAACACCACCACTCCACTACCATAAATCACCATGAAAACCATTGAGACTACTGCCTTGGTTCGATTAGCCACAGAAACCCGACACCTTTTCTTGTTTCTTCATCGACAACCACACACAAACCCATTTATAAACGAACACGCTGCCACATCTATATTTTTTTTTCTTTCTTCTTTCTCTTCTGTTCGATGCCATACCTGTTAGGGTTAAAAACACGAAGATCACACACCATTATAGCACCAGCTACAGCACGCTTTATCTCTATTCTGTTTTAACAATGATATCGTGATGAATAATGATAAAGGCAATGAAGATTAGACACAATGATTAATTAATATTACTATTTCTGATTCGTAGAGGTGGAGACATAAGGTTAATGAGTGCTGCAGTAGGGTTGGCACAAACAACTCCACTAGCTGCCTTTTGTTAAATAAAATAAATTGAACGTATTCCTTTTTATTCTTTCAACCAGACTTCTTCAATTTGGGCCATAAGTTGCTAGCTGGGCCTGTGCAAATTTGAACCAATATTCTTACTTGTGTTGGTGGGCCGTGATATTGGCAAGATCCAGTTTAAGTATTGCCGTTGGGCTTTTGATTTGAGCCGTTGTTTTTGCTGTGTCCCTTCCATCCTGCTCGTTGCTGCTACACCTGTTTTTATTCACCGAATACCCTCCTACAACTTCTACTCGTTTTCTGTTTATGTTTGGTGATGATGACAATAAAGAGTAACAGTGATGATGATGATTGGTGTTAAATGTAACGATGATGGTGGTGATAATAAATAATGGTGGTGATCACGATTAGGTTATGGTGAAGAAACGCGAATATGAGGATGGTGTCACTATGAAGATGATGTAACATCCCGCATTTTTCCGTTTACTTTTCCGTTTAACTATTTAAATTCCGTTATATGTTTATAACGTCTCATGTTGTTACGCGTTTTAAAAATATCTCGTTTAGGTAATTCTCGCACCCGCAACCGAACTCGAGGGACTAGTTTCGCCAAAATGCCAAAGAGGTGCCTAGTATTTGACTAGTCAACCCACCTCCTGTAACGACCCTGGTTTTTCCAACATTATTTTATTAATAATTATTATTATTAATACGTGTGATTAAACGAGTGTACGTTATTACATTTACTTGTTTCCATGATTGCCCGAACTTGACTTTAATTGCCCAAAACGCCCTTGCGACACCCGGAACTTGCACGAATAATATTTTCAAGTATTATTTACATTCATAATTAATTTTATTAATTATTTTGATTAACTATAGTTATTAGTTAATTACTTGGGCTTTAGATGGATTAATTTGTGAATTACTTGAACTTGAGCTTGTTAAATGTTATGGACTCATGATTGTGGACTTATAAGCCCACCCTACACTTTAATGGACTTAATTAGCCCAACACTTATGTAAGTATCACTTTAGGAGTTACCTAGATGAAAAACATGGTAAAAAACTTATTTACCACTTACTTGCACACTTACCCCACAAAGTTACCCTTTAACCATTCACCCTTAGTCAAAGAAGCATGCACATTGAGTGAGCAACTCCCTCCCCCATTGGTGGGAGGTTCACGGCCAAGAGAGCATGGGGAGGGGGGTTTTTGGTTTCCAAGTTTGACTACATAATCTCTTGCTTTCTCATTTCTCACACACACTTCAAACTTGCAACTAATTTCTCTCCTTTTACTCTCTAGTTCTTGTAAGTAACTTTGAGCAATTCCCTCTTCTTCCTCCTTGCTAAAACCGAACCAAAACACCCCTCTAATCATCATCATTTACTTGTTGTTACTTGTTCTTGTTCTTGTTACTTACTTATAGTTGTTTTGCTTACTAGTCCCTTGATAATACATACTAATTACTAAGGAGCAAACTTTCTAGTTTGATTCTTTATTTATCTTGTGTTAACAAGAACATGCAAGAATAAAACTCTCTAGTTTATGTTCTACCTTTATTGTTTTGAAGGATAAAAGTTCATGTGTTGTGAGCATACTTGTGTTCATGAAGTAAACTTAAAAGTTTACTTTCTAAAGATCAAGACTTAGGCTTGAATCTTTAAAAGTATGAAACCCATGAACTTAATACTTGTGTAATTACTTTATTTTTCTCATTTGTTCATCTTTTAAAATCGTGATTTTGGTTGTGGATGGTCAAGTGTTACAAGTTAATTTTGATCTCGTTTCTCTTGAACTAAAGATTAACTTTAAAAAGGTTCAAGAACATAAAATTTACTTAACAACTTTAGACCAATCTAAAAACTATGTACTACCACTTAAGATCTTGATTTATTTAGTTTATTTTCAAATTATAGTACAATGTTATTTTTACATTACATGCATGTGTTGAATCTATGACCTTGATGCAACTTTGGTTCATCAACCTTCATGCAACTCTAAAGTGAGTTGTGCTTCATATCATAGACTCACACAAGGGTTATGATGGTCAAATCTTGGTCAAGATGATGCTAACACATCAACGAGTTGTGCACTTGAAGCTATATGCATCAAGGATGAGAACCGTGATGAGCATCAAGCACCAAACCACCGGAATCCATTTAAAACTTACTGTTTCTGTCCAACTTTCTGATCAGCTGAATTCGTAACAGACCAGTAGGTCTGCGCTGATCTAACCTTGATTTTTGGATAGGACTTTTCGAGTAGATAACTTTTCATATAAGACTCGTCTTCATACGAGTTACGGTTTAGAGTCTATGGCCCTCCGATCGTCACTAGGTCCATTTACTTTTCTGTTTCCTGTTTCTGTTTTCTGTTTACTGTTTTCTGAGTCAGACCCGAACACCTGGGCTACTGTAACTGTGATATTCAGTTAGCTCTGTTCGAGTAGATAATTTTTCGTTTAGGACTCGTCTTAATACGAGTTACGGTTTAGGATTTATGGCCCTCCGATCGTCACTAGGTCCTTTAACGTTGTGCAGAAAATTCTGACCTACTAGCACTTAAACCGTCGCCACGGTCAAAATAAGACGAGTTTGCTTCTGAGATTTTTACCACACTTAAGGGACTCATAGACGGAGCCATGACCACTGGTCTCACCTTATTTCAGTAGGTATAGAGACCGTGGTGACTGACCGAAGTCAGCCTTTGTTTTAAAACTTCTTTTATGAACAAAACATACCTATACTTTTCGTTTGATGATGATTGATGATGACCCTTATGACCTTATTTACATACTTATAAACCTTTTAAGACAAGCTACTGACTTAGTACAATTTGACTTAGGTTGAGGACTTTTGGACCGATTACTTGCACACTTTCCCGACTCTACATTACTACTATTTTACCGCTACTTATCATTGTGAGTTATAGCTTTCCCTCTTTACTTTAACTTATTTTGGGAACTGAGAATACATGCACATTTTATGTTTTACATAATAGGCACGAGTACTTAAACTTTATATATGTGTGGGTTATATAACGGCAGAAACATTCCCTTTAGCTCGGTAACGTTTAATCATTGGTTTTTGAATCGTGAACGCGAATCTTAGATATGGATCCATAGGGTTTGACATCCCCACTCGGGCTAGTCGCGCTAGCATTTAACGAGTGTTTAATACTTCGAGGTTATATGCACTTGCCAAGTGCAATTTCAGGGGTACATAAACGTTAAGTTAGTTACCGGGTGCCCACGGTTAAGCATATACTTTTACATACTTTTGAAACGCTCGTTGTAGCACCGAAATCTCGTGGCCTACTTACATTACTGTTATACTTAAACTATAGCTCACCAACCTTTGTGTTGACCTTTTAAGCGTGTATTTCTCAGGTTCTTGAAGTCGCTTCCGCTATCATACTAGTCGTGCTGTAGAACCCGCTGCTTAGAGTTGTTATCGCATGACTACTTATCTTGCATTCAAACTTATATACTTTTGGAACTATGTTATGTAACGACCTTTGTGGTCACGTACACTTATTTAATGCTTCTACTTAGTGAAGCTTACTTTTGGATTGTAAAACATTCGACGTATGTTATGACGTCACCTTTATTAATGAATGCAAACTCTGTTTTGAAAACGCATATAGTACTTAACCTTGTAATGATCCTGTTAATGATGGTCCGTACGTGATGATTTAGTACGGGGCGTCACATTTGGTATCAGAGCATTGGTTGTAGGGAATTAGGATGCATTAGTGAGTCTAAGACCGACCCGAGTAGGATTCACTAATAGGACTAATCTACAACTTGCTAGTTTACTTGTTTCTGCTGTGTTTACTACATGTTGCTGCTTACCTTTACTGCTATATGCCGTATGTTACTACATGTTTTCACTACTACATGCTATTATTTGCTTTCGATTGCATGCTACTTTCATACGATTTGCTGTTATTGTCATGCTAGTTACTGTTATACATGATTTAAACTATTGGCCAATTATTTGCGTGCTTTATGACTTACTGACATGGAAAAATTTATTTTTCCTTGTTCAGATGTCGGACGTTCCACCTGCTGGCATTCCGGGCAGTACAGGCTCAGACCCCGTTGTCCCACCTACTGCTATACCTGCTGCTGCTGCTGCTGCTGCCGATATTTCGGCCCCGACACCCACTGGCGATCCCGGCGCTTCCACTTCCGGAGCTAGCTCTAGTGCACCTGCCCCAGCGTCTTCTTCCAGACCCCCGAGGCAACTGGCTCGCATTGGTGGTATGGAGATCCCCGCGGAGTTCGGGGAGGGTCCTTTTCGTAATCACTGGCGCACTCCCTGCCGACGCACTCCCGACGGATACCTAGCAGTGATTACGCCAGGCCGACACCGACAGATGTTGGCCGCCTTCGGATATCCAGTTGAGCCACCCGTGTCACCACCACATGATTCAGACGACGGGTCTTCCACCGATGCTCCTTCAGACGACACCACATCTGATGACTCCAGTGATGAGGAGGATCCCGCTGACAGACCGATTCAGGCACCCTCTACCCCGCCGAAGAAGCGGTATCGCTTCGCTGGCATTATTCCGGGTCGTACTATCACTGACGCTTTTGGTCGGCGTCAGAGGATTACTGCTCGTAAACGGCTGGTGCCGTACCCTGCTGACCCACTGATATTACCATCTCCACCCAGAGCCGGACCATCTACTTCAGCACCACTAGCACCACCTGCACCACCAGCACCACCTGCACCGCCAGCACCACCTGCCCCACCATCTTCCTCTAATGAAGAACTGAGGCGGGAGATTGAGATTCTCCAGGCCCGAGTTACTGAGCTTGAGGAGCAGTTGGCTCAGGTTTTGGACATCTTGCACCCACCATCACCGTAGGACTTTGTATTAGATTCTGTATTGTAATCTCTTTTGAAATTTCATATTTCACTTATGTATCGTACGAACTTATTGTAATGTATGGAACTTATTATCTTTAATGAATGGAAATTTGTGTTGTTTACTTTTTGCACAAGTGTTCTATTCACATTATCATGGTTTTGTGGTACTTATATCTGCTTGCGTTACTTAATCAACATGTGTTGTGCTGTTTTCATGTTGATTGTTATACACTATATTATTATTATTTGCATACTGGATTTTGACTTGAGTCAAAAATGTTTGTTTAGAACATCATGGCCAACGGGAGATCAACCCCTACCGCAGCACAAATTGAAGAAATGATTAACGAGCGTGTTGCTGCTGCTCTAGCTGAAAGGCAACCCCAAGCTCCACCACCACCACCACCGGTTGTTCCACCCGTCCAAATTGGGTGTACATATAAGGAATTCCAAAGCTGTAAGCCGCACTACTTCAGTGGCACTGAGGGACCAGTCGGTCTCACAAGATGGTTCGAAAAGTTAGAATCGGTATTCAGGGTTAGCAATTGCTCTGAGGCTAACAAAACGAAATTTGCATCTTGCACGCTTTCCGATGGCGCGCTTACATGGTGGAATACCATGGCCCAAGCGCAAGGAATTGATGAGGCGTATGCTACGCCTTGGGAAGAATTTAAATCTGCTATGATCGAGGAATACTGTCCGAGGACCGAAATCCAAAAGATGGAAATTGAATTTATGCAATTGAAGACCGTAGGGAACGACCTTAACAGTTACAATCGTAGGTTTTTGGAGTTGGCTCTTATGTGTCCGACTATGGTCACCCCCGAATTTAAGCGCTTGGAAAAATACTTCTCGGGACTTCCTAAGTCCATCAAGGGCAATGTTACCTCATCCAAGCCACCAAGTGTTCCCGAAGCAATGCGCATGGTGCATACTCTCTTGAATCAAATCATCCTTGACGAGCCGGAGAAGGCTAAGTTTGAAACTGGTAGTGGCGAGAAGAGGAAATGGGACAACAACCACAACAACAACAACCGAGGTAGAAACTATGATCAAAACCCGGCGAAGCGACATGAAGGTTTCAGGCAAAACAACAACACCAACTGAAAGGACCCGTTCATATACATTATAAACGATTCACAATAGTTGATTACATCGCGAGGTATTTGACCTCTATATGATACATTTTACAAACATTGCATTCGTTTTTAAAAGACAAACTTTCTTTACAACGAAAGTTGACGGCATGCACACCATTTCATAATACATCCAACTATAATTGGCTTAATAATAATCTTGATGAACTCAATGACTCGAATGCAACGTCTTTCAAAATATGCCATGAATGACTCCAAGTAATATCCTTAAAATGAGCTAATGCACAGCGGAAGATTTCTTTAATACCTGAGAATAAACATGCTTTAAAGTGTCAACCAAAAGGTTGGTGAGTTCACAGGTTTATCATAACAATCATTTCAATATATTAATAGACCACAAGATTTCCGTTTATAAATATATGTACACTCGCAAGTGTATAAAAGTATTCTATAAGTTGTAGGCACCCGGTAACAAGCCTTAACGTTCATGTTTTACCCTCTGAAGTACACCAGATCAGGTGTGTTTAAAATAACCTCGAAGTACTAAAGCATCTCATAGTCAGGATGGGGTTTGTCAGGCCCAATAGATCTATCTTTAGGATTCGCGCCTACCGTACATAGACAAGTAGTTTAATGTTACCAAGCTAAGGGTATATTTCTGGTTTAAATCCACGTAGAATTAGTTTTAGTACTTGTGCCTATTTCGTAAAACATTTATAAAAACAGCGCATGTATTCTCAGTCCCAAAAATATATATAAAAGGGAGCAAATGAAACTCACAATACTGTATTTCGTAGCAATTATGTATATGACGGCACTGAACAAGTGCAGGGTTTGTCTCGGATTCACGAACGTATCAATATTGTGATTCAATATTGCAAGAAAGTACGTAGACGCAACGAAAATGATAAACGTTAGGTTGACCTCACGAGCAATACCCTCGATTAATACCCATAACCTCCATAGCTATAACCCATAATTTCCTTAGCTCTATCCCGTTTGAAAACTTATTTTGAAATCGTCTGAGTATAACTCTGTCGTTGTATTTTATGTATACTAATAATATCTTGAAATAATACAAAGAAAATATATATATGTAATTCGATTGAGAGAGTTTAGAGAAATATATTTTCAAATTTCTATGAAAAAATGAAACCTATTGAATTCTATTTATAATAGATTTTTGAATTATTAAAGTGAATTATTAAAGTATGAATTATTAAAGTGAATTATTAAAGTATGAATTATTAAAGTGAATTATTAAAGTGAATTATTAAAGTATGAATTATTAAAGTGAATTATTAAAGTATGAATTATTAAAGTTAAAGTAAAGTAAAAGTAAAGTAAAGGTAAAGTTAAAGTATAGTAAAAGTACAAAAACTATGTATGTATAATACGCGTATAAATATATATAATATTAATTTAAATCGTTATATATATTTAATAAAATAAAATATAAATATCGTTATCTTTATCATACTGGTTAAGTAATGAGTTGTCAAAAGTGATTCTAGATATTTATAAAAGTTATATACGTTTTAATAATAAAGTTCTTTTTAAATTGAAAACGTCTTTGTACGTTTGAAAATAGATTAATAGAATATTATGGAAACCAATTCTCCACTAACTTTTGTCTAACTTTCGTAAATGACACTTTATGTTTTTATTTATAAATAACTTTACAAATTATTCTGAATATCGTTAAGAGGAATAGATTTTCTCAAATCATAGTGGACCTCTCAATAGAGACTTGTAATCATAATTCAATATTTCTGATAATTCAATCATTTAATATATATTTTTTAATTTCGTCAAAAATCATATTGAAACAAATATGTTCGGGTAAAGTATTATACGTTTAATACTTTATTAATATTCTCAAGTTATAATATATATATACATATACATATCTATTTATATATAACGGTTCGTGAATCGTCAGAATTTGGTCGAGGTTATAATGAATGTATGAACACAGTTTAAAATTCTTGAGATTTAACTTAACAAACTTTGCTTATCGTGTCGGAATAATATAAAGATTAAAGTTTAAATTTGGTCGAAAATTTTCGGGTCGTCACAATACCTACCCGTTAAAGAAATTTCGTCCCGAAATTTGATCGAGGTCGTCATGGCTAACAATAAGAATGTTATTATGATGAATATAAGTTGATTCATAGGGTTTTATCATGATTGAGAAATATGGATAAAATAATTCGATTACTCGAAACGTATGAGTGAAGCTATCGTAAAAGAGTGAAATGAGAAAATAGGGATTCGTCTTATATTTTGACATCATTACAGTTGATCTCCGGATTAAAGAAAATCTTTGTAATCTATATAGGATTTGATTCTTCGATGATTAAGGAAATTATGATCCTCTTCGATTTAATGCGTTGATTCATCTCGATTTTTCTGTCGGATATTTCACTATAAATCCACCTCTTTCATTTCCTTTTAATTCACACCTTCTATTCTTTCTCCCTCAATTCTTACTTTAAAATTATTTGTCAATACGCTTCATCCAGTGCTGATTCTTGATATACTCCTCACTTTCATATCTGTCGCTCTTCTTTTTCATCTGCCTCTGGAAGAATCTATTTACTTCTACTATACTCTTGGTTTTATAGTATTTTTAGTTCTCCCGTGTCTTTATATTGCTATATGCATTGATATATACGGTTTGTGATTTCTGGGTTGTTGTTGGGTTTTATATCTTCCCTTATATTTCAAAGTCCTTGCTTCTTCTATAATCATTGTCATCCACAGTTAATGCTCTCTTCTGTTTGCTATGATTTATACTCCCATTTCTAGTTCGGAGCTTTGTCCTTTCGTTTCTTCTTCTTGCGATTAAGCACCGCTTGTAATGGTCCAGAATTCGCAGATATAAATTTCGGAATGAACATTGTTAATGTTCTAGGAAGGAAATTGTAATGGCACGATCTTGACTTGTCAAATTACCAGAATACCTCGAAAAAGGCCGAATCATCAAGAAATATTTTTTTGATATTTAGAGATCAAATAGAATATAAGAGTCGTGTAACATAGCACATGATGACGTTATGATCTGTGAATCATTATGTTCCATTTAGAAACTCAGCATGAATTACTGTAATATAATCACGTTGATCAAGTGTCATTATATTATACTAGTTCATGCTTCAGTTCCCAACACTACTTCAAAAATATTCTTTTTTTAAATTCGAAAGTTTCAGAATTTAGAAACTAAAATAGTTTCTTTTATGATGTAATACAGACAGCACGAAGAGGTAAATGATTTCAGATAAGAATAATTATGGAAATATCTTCAGAAATATGGAGGATATTTATAATGAAAGATACGATGATATCTTAGAATGTCTAATATCAGAGGATGATGAAGGATATTGTCCGCAGGGGTTTAGAGTCAGGAGCAAGGTATTCGTTAATGACTTCAGCAAGTACTGAATCATTTGGATTCTTTGAAGGCAGGTTCAGTCTTTGTGATTTGTCCACAGCCTCCTTCATACTTTGCTCAATCCGTTTTTCAGTTCCAAAGCTTCTCTTTTTCTGAGCTTTGCCAATATACTATCCTTTATCATCCAACTTTTTACTGTTAAGGTCATTTACAGTTTTTGCTGCTTCATCAGCATTTTTCAAAATTTTGAGAACTGGTTTAGGGTGTTTTTCAGAAACTTCACATTCAAAGTATATAAGTCCAGAAGATAGACACATATAATTGTTGGCGTAGACATGCTGCGAGACTTCAAAATACTGATTGCTAATTTCCGATGATTCGTATGGCAATTCTCGTTACAAGATGCAGATGAGTAAATGATGGGGTTTTGATAAATATAAAGATTTTTCGGAAATTCAAAGATCAATGAAGTTGTTAATAAGTTTACTGCTAATGTGGCGAGATATGAAAGGTTCCCCGGTAATAATGATGAAGGGGTAATCATTATAATAAGGCTTATTCGAATGAACAATTGAAGTTGGTTTGCTGGAGCTGTGACAAAACTGTCTATTTTGAAACGGAATTGAAAAGTTATTTTAGCTAGTAAATGCCAAAGGGTCTAACACGGATACGTGTCGAACTATGACTTGGGTTTTGAGAGTTTTTCCAGGTGTATAACTGTGGGTAACATGTGGTTGGATCATCATCTCGATTGTTCCTTAGTTGAAGTGTCTTCAGGAATTTCGAAGGGTTTGAGCACATATTGTAATCGTTAATACATATGATGTTCTAACACAGTTTTGAAGTCAAAGTATAGCTTTGAAAGATATAGGAATCTAAGAGTGATGATACTGGTTATATTTCGAATTGAATTATGCGATTTCAAAATCAGAATATGTAATTGAATTTGAATGAGTATGATTGTTTTGATTTATATGAAAGAATGGATATTGTTGTGAAAGTAGGGAGTATAGTTGATGATTGCTGAATCAGTTTCGAAAAATGTAATATATTAATTGTGAATTTATATATCTCTCGGGTATTACCTACCCGTTAAAAAAAATTCACAATTAATATTTTGTACAAAGGAAGTTTATTACAGTCTTTATGAAAATATATGTGTATATTTTCTTTAGATGTAATATAGATTTAATGAGTTAATATTAAATTAAACTCATTTGTTTTATGGTTGGAACTAGAATTGAGTAATCCCTAAAACTTTATAAATTGCATAAGTATTTCTTCAATAATATTGAAATTATGAATCATTACTTTGTTATTTGTTGGTTTTCGTGAAATTCTTGTAAACTTCGCGAGGTACGAATGATGTTATTTGAAAAGTTTCGAGTACATCGATGATGAAAGCGTAAAATCAAACATATATTCGAATAATACACTTGATTTATTATAAATTGGATTTTTTTATTGAATTGAGACAGAGATTGTAATTAACGATGGTTAAGTTGCGGACGAAGGACGTACATCATTGCATATTTGTAATATGAATTAACTGAGTAGTTAAGATTCACACATAATAGCTTAGTACGGGAAGATTTATTATGGTTTAAAAATTTATACATATAAAATATACATATAAATCTTTCGACTGGAAATGAGTTAATACTTCATAACGCGTTGATACAATATATTTGTTGTTGATTCGTAATGATGTCCACAACGATTCTTGAACTGACAGAGTTTGTGATGTTACAGGTGCTGTTGATTCTGACGATACTGACGGCACTGACTGTGTTGATGATGCTACGGTCCTGTTGATGCTGTTGGTAAAACAATTCTAGCTTGTAAATCGTACACCATTTTCGATCAAAGTTTCTACTCTACCATCTCCGTTCACTCATCCGATTTACGGTCAGAATTAAATAATCTCTAAGATTTTGGAGATTACATAACTGCCGCAGAGATATCTCTTCAATGAAGTTTATGAATTAATACTTCATCGTTTGTTGTTGTTGATATTCCTGGATATTTACAGGGCGTATGACGTTGATGTTTGAGATACATATTGTGATGTTGCGGTGTGGGATGTGGATGTTGTTGTTGGTGGTGGTGATGGTACTGTTGGTGTTGCTGATGGTGGTACTGTTTATGCTGCTGGTGCTGGTGTTTGTAACCTTTGCACCATATTCTCCAAAGCCACTACCCGAGCGCGAAGCTCGTTGACTTCTTCTATTACACCGGGGTGATTGTCGGTTCGGACGATCGGATAAATAAAATCTAGAATTTGGTGTAGTATGTAATCGTGACGAGATACTCTAGAAATAAGAGAGAAAATGGTGTTTCGGATAGGTTCGCCGGTAAGTGCTTCAGGTTCTTCGCCAAGAGGGCAATGTGGTGGATGGAAGGGATCACCTTCTTCTTGTCTCCAATGATTAAGGAGGCTACGAACCCATCCCCAATTCATCCAGAATAGATGATGACTAATTGGTTGATCCATTCCGGTCACACTGCTTTCGGAACTTGAGTGGGATTCCATTTCGGAATCCGAGGGACTTGAACTAATGACGAATTCCATTTCGTACGATTGAATAAATAATTTTTCGATATGAAATGATTTTCCGGCTATCGGGTGGTATTCTAATTATATAGAGCAAAAGGTTTCGTAGATTACGGAGGAATTTACGGAATATGTCAGGCAAAGTTTACAATAACAGATACGCTAAGATATGAATTAGCAGATACGCTAAGATATGAATTTTGTCTATACACTATTCATGCAATCAATGCAATAAGATGTGTCTAGACTAAGAATGATAAGCAGGTAATTTCCGACAAGAATGATGAGCAAAACTTTTGAAATGCAGACACGGTCGAAGTCCAGACTCACGAATGCATCCTAACGACTATCAGTTAGACACACTAATGCAGACCTGGTTCGCTAAGACCACCGCTCTGATACCAACTGAAAGGACCCGTTCATATACATTATAAACGATTCACAATAGTTGATTACATCGCGAGGTATTTGACCTCTATATGATACATTTTACAAACATTGCATTCGTTTTTAAAAGACAAACTTTCTTTACAACGAAAGTTGACGGCATGCACACCATTTCATAATACATCCAACTATAATTGGCTTAATAATAATCTTGATGAACTCAATGACTCGAATGCAACGTCTTTCAAAATATGCCATGAATGACTCCAAGTAATATCCTTAAAATGAGCTAATGCACAGCGGAAGATTTCTTTAATACCTGAGAATAAACATGCTTTAAAGTGTCAACCAAAAGGTTGGTGAGTTCACAGGTTTATCATAACAATCATTTCAATATATTAATAGACCACAAGATTTCCGTTTATAAATATATGTACACTCGCAAGTGTATAAAAGTATTCTATAAGTTGTAGGCACCCGGTAACAAGCCTTAACGTTCATGTTTTACCCTCTGAAGTACACCAGATCAGGTGTGTTTAAAATAACCTCGAAGTACTAAAGCATCTCATAGTCAGGATGGGGTTTGTCAGGCCCAATAGATCTATCTTTAGGATTCGCGCCTACCGTACATAGACAAGTAGTTTAATGTTACCAAGCTAAGGGTATATTTCTGGTTTAAATCCACGTAGAATTAGTTTTAGTACTTGTGCCTATTTCGTAAAACATTTATAAAAACAGCGCATGTATTCTCAGTCCCAAAAATATATATAAAAGGGAGCAAATGAAACTCACAATACTGTATTTCGTAGCAATTATGTATATGACGGCACTGAACAAGTGCAGGGTTTGTCTCGGATTCACGAACGTATCAATATTGTGATTCAATATTGCAAGAAAGTACGTAGACGCAACGAAAATGATAAACGTTAGGTTGACCTCACGAGCAATACCCTCGATTAATACCCATAACCTCCATAGCTATAACCCATAATTTCCTTAGCTCTATCCCGTTTGAAAACTTATTTTGAAATCGTCTGAGTATAACTCTGTCGTTGTATTTTATGTATACTAATAATATCTTGAAATAATACAAAGAAAATATATATATGTAATTCGATTGAGAGAGTTTAGAGAAATATATTTTCAAATTTCTATGAAAAAATGAAACCTATTGAATTCTATTTATAATAGATTTTTGAATTATTAAAGTGAATTATTAAAGTATGAATTATTAAAGTGAATTATTAAAGTATGAATTATTAAAGTGAATTATTAAAGTATGAATTATTAAAGTGAATTATTAAAGTATGAATTATTAAAGTGAATTATTAAAGTATGAATTATTAAAGTTAAAGTAAAGTAAAAGTAAAGTAAAGGTAAAGTTAAAGTATAGTAAAAGTACAAAAACTATGTATGTATAATACGCGTATAAATATATATAATATTAATTTAAATCGTTATATATATTTAATAAAATAAAATATAAATATCGTTATCTTTATCATACTGGTTAAGTAATGAGTTGTCAAAAGTGATTCTAGATATTTATAAAAGTTATATACGTTTTAATAATAAAGTTCTTTTTAAATTGAAAACGTCTTTGTACGTTTGAAAATAGATTAATAGAATATTATGGAAACCAATTCTCCACTAACTTTTGTCTAACTTTCGTAAATGACACTTTATGTTTTTATTTATAAATAACTTTACAAATTATTCTGAATATCGTTAAGAGGAATAGATTTTCTCAAATCATAGTGGACCTCTCAATAGAGACTTGTAATCATAATTCAATATTTCTGATAATTCAATCATTTAATATATATTTTTTAATTTCGTCAAAAATCATATTGAAACAAATACGTTCGGGTAAAGTATTATACGTTTAATACTTTATTAATATTCTCAAGTTATAATATATATATACATATACATATCTATTTATATATAACGGTTCGTGAATCGTCAGAATTTGGTCGAGGTTATAATGAATGTATGAACACAGTTTAAAATTCTTGAGATTTAACTTAACAAACTTTGCTTATCGTGTCGGAATAATATAAAGATTAAAGTTTAAATTTGGTCGAAAATTTTCGGGTCGTCACACCAACCCCGGCACAAGCTCTAACCCGAACTACAAGGGAACCTTACCACAATGCAAGAGATGCTACAAGCACCACACCAGGTTTTGTAATGTTGTTTGCGAGAAGTGCCAACGGACCGGGCATGTTGGCAAGGATTGCAAGATTACTACATTGAATGTGAAGCCAAACCACAATCACAATGGGCCTAAGAAGTGTTATGAATGCGGGAAGACGGGCCATTTCAGAAACGAGTGCCCAAACAAGCGTAAAGATGGCGGACCACCACGTGCTAGAGCCTTCAATGTTAATGCAAGGGATGCATGCGACAACCCCGACTTGGTGACAGGTATATTCAAAATCAATAATCTTTTAGCTTCTGTCCTATTTGATACCGGTTCCGATAGGAGCTATGTGTGTAGACATTTTTGTGATAAGTTAGATTGGTCGTTAGTTCCTTTAAAGGAAAGTATGCTCGTCGAGGTAGCCAACGGTAAACTTGAAAAAGTTGACCAAATTGGCCGAGGGGCTATTATCAACATAGCCAGCGTGAATTTTGAGATAGACTTGATACCCATTAAGTTGGGAAGTTTTGATGTTATTGTTGGCATGGATTGGTTGACTAAGATAAGAGCTGAGATTATTTGTGGAGACAAAGCTCTTCGTATACCGCAAGGAGATGGAGAGCCACTGATCATTTATGGAGAGAGATGTAGCTCTCAATTGAACCTCATTAGTTGCGTGAAAGCGCAAAAGATAATGAAGAAGGGACGTTTTGCTATCCTAGCTCACGTGAAAACCGTAGGAACCGAGGAGAAGAAAGTGGAAGATGTGCGTATTGTGAACGAGTTCTCCGATGTCTTTCCTGAAGAATTGCCTGGATTACCGCCACCGAGGGCAGTAGAATTTCAAATCGACTTAGTGCCAGGAGCTGCACCTGTAGCTCGCGCACCCTACAGACTTGCACCTTCCGAGATGCAAGAATTGCAAAGCCAGCTACAAGAGTTACTTGATCGAGGGTTTATTCAACCGAGTTCTTCGCCGTGGGGCGCGCCTGTGTTGTTTGTAAAGAAGAAGGATGGATCCTTCCGAATGTGTATCGACTACCGTGAGCTCAACAAATTAACAATCAAGAATCGATATCCTCTTCCACGAATTGACGATATTTTCGACCAACTGCAAGGATCATGTGTCTACTCTAAGATCGATTTGCGATCCGGTTATCACCAGTTGAGGGTGAAAGAGAGTGATGTAATGAAGACCGCCTTCAGAACCTGCTATGGTCATTATGAGTTTCTTGTAATGCCATTCGGTCTGACCAATGCACCTGCTGTATTTATGGACCTTATGAATCGTGTTTGCAAGCCGTACTTGGACAAATTTGTTATAGTCTTCATAGATGATATCCTCATCTACTCTAAGAACGAAGAAGAACACGAGCATCATCTCCGATTAGTACTTGAACTCTTGAGACGTGAGCAACTTTACGCAAAGTTTTCCAAGTGTGAATTTTGGTTGAAGGAAGTTCAGTTTTTGGGTCATGTTGTGAGTGACCAGGGCATCAAAGTTGATCCCGCCAAGATCGAAGCTATCAGCAAGTGGGAGACCCCCACTACTCCGACTCATATTCGCCAATTTCTAGGTCTCGCCGGTTACTACCGAAGATTTATTGAAGGTTTCTCTTTGATTGCGCGCCCTTTGACCGCGCTGACTCACAAGGGGAAGAAGTTCGTTTGGGAACCCGCACATGAAAAAGCATTTCAAACTTTGAAAGAAAAGTTAACCACCGCACCTATCTTGTCACTTCCTGAAGGCAATGACGATTTTGTCGTTTATTGCGATGCTTCGAAAAGTGGTTTTGGTTGCGTACTGATGCAACGCACGAAGGTCATCGCTTATGCTTCCCGTCAACTGAAGATTCATGAGCGGAACTACACTACTCATGATCTTGAACTTGGAGCCGTTGTCTTCGCGCTCAAATTATGGAGGCACTACCTGTATGGAACTAAGAGCACTATTTTCACCGATCATAAGAGTCTCCAACACATCTTCGATCAGAAACACTTGAACATGAGACAACGACGATGGATTGAGACGCTAAACGACTACAATTGTGAACTACGTTATCATCCTGGCAAGGCTAATGTCGTAGCTGACGCTTTGAGCCGAAAGGAGAGGACGGCACCTCTTCGTGTTCGGGCTTTGAATATCACCATTCATTCAAACCTTCACAATCAGATTCAAGCAGCCCAAGAACAGGCTCTCATAGAGAAGAACTTACGCTATGAATACTTGAACATCCTCGTCTCTAAATTCGAAGTTAGGGAATCTGGACTCCGATGTTATGCCGGAAGAATTTGGGTACCACGTTATGGAGACTTACGGAGCCTCATATTGGATGAAGCCCACAAGTCTAGGTATTCGATTCATCCCGGGGAGGGCAAGATGTACCATGATATTAAAGAACAATATTGGTGGTCGAATCTCAAGAAGGATGTTGCAGCTTATGTTAGTAAGTGTTTGACTTGCTCAAAGGTTAAAGCCGAGCATCAAAAACCTTCTGGGTTACTTCAACAGCCGGAAATCCCACAATGGAAGTGGGAGATGATAACTATGGACTTTATCACCAAACTGCCAAAGACAGTGGGCGGATACGATACCATTTGGGTTATTGTTGACCGTCTTACCAAGACTGCACATTTCTTAGCAATGAAAGAAACCGATACAATGAAGAGACTTGCTCAACTTTATATTAAAGAGGTTGTATCACGACACGGTATACCCTTATCGATCATCTCCGATCGCGATCCTCGATTTGCTTCTAGATTTTGGCGTTCTTTGCAAGAAGCCATGGGAACTCGTCTTGACATGAGCACTGCATATCACCCTCAGACTGATGGGCAAAGTGAACGAACAATTCAAACCTTGGAGGACATGCTACGTGCATGTGTTATTGATTTTGGAAAGGCCTGGGAAAGGCATTTGCCACTCGCCGAATTCTCTTACAACAACAGTTACCACTCGAGCATTAAAGCTGCACCTTTTGAAGCATTGTATGGCCGCAAGTGCCGTTCTCCTCTTTGTTGGGCCGAGCTAGGTGAAGTGCAACTCACCGGGCCCGAGATAGTCCACGAAACATCAGAGAAGATTGCCCAAATTCAAAACAGACTCAAGGTAGCTCGTGATCGCCAAAAGAGTTATGCTGATAGTAAACGTAAAGACTTTGAATTCAATGTTGGTGACCGCGTTATGTTGAAGGTTGCACCCTGGAAGGGTGTGATTCGTTTTGGAAAGCGCGGAAAGTTAAACCCGCGGTACATTGGCCCTTTTGAAATTTTGGAGCGTGTTGGACCCGTTGCTTATCGTCTTGACCTTCCAACACAATTGAGCTCAGTTCATCCTACCTTCCACGTATCAAACTTGAAGAAGTGTCTTGCTCCACCTGAACTGATCATACCATTGGAGGAACTTACTATTGACGACAAACTTCACTTTGTGGAAGAGCCTGTTGAAATTATGGAACGTGAAGTTAAGGAGTTGAAACACAATAGGATTCCGATCGTTCGAGTTCGATGGAATGCCAAACGAGGACCTGAGTTTACTTGGGAGCGAGAGGATCAAATGAGACAGAAGTATCCTCACCTTTTTCCACCTCCTCCATCACCTTCAGATTCAGCTTAAAATTTTGGGACGAAATTTTCTTTAACAGGTGGGTAATGTAACGACCCTGGTTTTTCCAACATTATTTTATTAATAATTATTATTATTAATACGTGTGATTAAACGAGTGTACGTTATTACATTTACTTGTTTCCATGATTGCCCGAACTTGACTTTAATTGCCCAAAACGCCCTTGCGACACCCGGAACTTGCACGAATAATATTTTCAAGTATTATTTACATTCATAATTAATTTTATTAATTATTTTGATTAACTATAGTTATTAGTTAATTACTTGGGCTTTAGATGGATTAATTTGTGAATTACTTGAACTTGGGCTTGTTAAATGTTATGGACTCATGATTGTGGACTTATAAGCCCACCCTACACTTTAATGGACTTAATTAGCCCAACACTTATGTAAGTATCACTTTAGGAGTTACCTAGATGAAAAACATGGTAAGAAACTTATTTACCACTTACTTGCACACTTACCCCACAAAGTTACCCTTTAACCATTCACCCTTAGTCAAAGAAGCATGCACATTGAGTGAGCAACTCCCTCCCCCATTGGTGGGAGGTTCACGGCCAAGAGAGCATGGGGAGGGGGGTTTTTGGTTTCCAAGTTTGACTACATAATCACTTGCTTTCTCATTTCTCACACACACTTCAAACTTGCAACTAATTTCTCTCCTTTTACTCTCTAGTTCTTGTAAGTAACTTTGAGCAATTCCCTCTTCTTCCTCCTTGCTAAAACCGAACCAAAACACCCCTCTAATCATCATCATTTACTTGTTGTTACTTGTTCTTGTTCTTGTTACTTACTTATAGTTGTTTTGCTTACTAGTCCCTTGATAATACATACTAATTACTAAGGAGCAAACTTTCTAGTTTGATTCTTTATTTATCTTGTGTTAACAAGAACATGCAAGAACAAAACTCTCTAGTTTATGTTCTACCTTTATTGTTTTGAAGGATAAAAGTTCATGTGTTGTGAGCATACTTGTGTTCATGAAGTAAACTTAAAAGTTTACTTTCTAAAGATCAAGACTTAGGCTTGAATCTTTAAAAGTATGAAACCCGTGAACTTACTACTTGTGTAATTACTTTATTTTTCTCATTTGTTCATCTTTTAAAATCGTGATTTTGGTTGTGGATGGTCAAGTGTTACAAGTTAACTTTGATCTCGTTTCTCTTGAACTAAAGATTAACTTTAAAAAGGTTCAAGAACATAAAATTTACTTAACAACTTTAGACCAATCTAAAAACTATGTACTACCACTTAAGATCTTGATTTATTTAGTTTATTTTCAAATTATAGTACAATGTTATTTTTACATTACATGCATGTGTTGAATCTATGACCTTGATGCAACTTTGGTTCATCAACCTTCATGCAACTCTAAAGTGAGTTGTGCTTCATATCATAGACTCACACAAGGGTTATGATGGTCAAATCTTGGTCAAGATGATGCTAACACATCAACGAGTTGTGCACTTGAAGCTATATGCATCAAGGATGAGAACCGTGATGAGCATCAAGCACCAAACCACCGGAATCCATTTAAAACTTACTGTTTCTGTCCAACTTTCTGATCAGCTGAATTCGTAACAGACCAGTAGGTCTGGGCTGATCTAACCTTGATTTTTGGATAGGAATTTTCTATTAGATAACTTTTCATATAAGACTCGTCTTCATACGAGTTACGGTTTAGAGTCTATGGCCCTCCGATCGTCACTAGGTCCATTTACTTTTCTGTTTCCTGTTTCTGTTTTCTGTTTACTGTTTTCTGAGTCAGACCCGAACACCTGGGCTACTGTAACTGTGATATTCAGTTAGATCTGTTCGAGTAGATAATTTTTCGTTTAGGACTCGTCTTAATACGAGTTACGGTTTAGGATTTATGGCCCTCCGATCGTCACTAGGTCCTTTAACGTTGTGCAGAAAATTCTGACCTACTCGCACTTAAACCGTCGCCACGGTCAAAATAAGACGAGTTTGCTTCTGAGATTTTTACCACACTTAAGGGACTCATAGACGGAGCCATGGCCACTGGTCTCACCTTATTTCAGTAGGTATAGAGACCGTGGTGACTGACCGAAGTCAGCCTTTGTTTTAAAACTTCTTTTATGAACAAAACATACCTATACTTTTCGTTTGATGATGATTGATGATGACCCTTATGACCTTATTTACATACTTATAAACCTTTTAAGACAAGCTACTGACTTAGTACTATTTGACTTAGGTTGAGGACTTTTGGACCGATTACTTGCACACTTTCCCGACTCTACATTACTACTATTTTACCGCTACTTATCATTGTGAGTTATAGCTTTCCCTCTTTACTTTAACTTATTTTGGGAACTGAGAATACATGCACATTTTATGTTTTACATAATAGGCACGAGTACTTAAACTTTATATATGTGTGGGTTATATAACGGCAGAAACATTCCCTTTAGCTCGGTAACGTTTAATCATTGGTTTTTGAATCGTGAACGCGAATCTTAGATATGGATCCATAGGGTTTGACATCCCCACTCGGGCTAGTCGCGCTAGCATTTAACGAGTGTTTAATACTTCGAGGTTATACGCACTTGCCAAGTGCACTTTCAGGGGGTACATAAACGTTAAGTTAGTTACCGGGTGCCCACGGTTAAGCATATACTTTTACATACTTTTGAAACGCTCGTTGTAGCACCGAAATCTCGTGGCCTACTTACATTACTGTTATACTTAAACTATAGCTCACCAACCTTTGTGTTGACCTTTTAAGCGTGTATTTCTCAGGTTCTTGAAGTCGCTTCCGCTATCATACTAGTCGTGCTGTAGAACCCGCTGCTTAGAGTTGTTATCGCATGACTACTTATCTTGCATTCAAACTTATATACTTTTAGAACTATGTTATGTAACGACCTTTGTGGTCACGTACACTTATTTAATGCTTCTACTTAGTGAAGCTTACTTTTGGATTGTAAAACATTCGACGTATGTTATGACGTCACCTTTATTAATGAATGCAAACTCTGTTTTGAAAACGCATATAGTACTTAACCTTGTAATGATCCTGTTGATGATGGTCCGTACGTGATGATTTAGTACGGGGCGTCACACCTCCTCTTTCTTTTCCATTTCATTTTCCTTTTTCTTTCAATACTTTCAAACTTTCTCTCATTTCTCCATTTCAAGAATCATCATCTAAATCCAAGCTAGCGGGTGTCTTGCAAAATAAATTACATATTTGGAATCCTTGCAACTTCCTCTTCGATTCTATACCGATTTCATTATATTTGGGTAACTTTCTAAAATCACTAGATTTTGTGTTCTTGATGTTTTTAACTTATAAAGTTGTTAGTTAGTATCTATGGTGTGATGACCCGGAAATTTCTGATCAAATTTAAACTTTAATCTTTATATGATTCCGCTACGATAAGCAAAATCTGTAATGTTGAGTTTCAAAAAGTTTGAAACTATAGTCATATATTCAATTACCCTTTGACTAATCCCGACGATTCACGAACAAATTATTTGTAAATAAATATGTACAGGTGTATACATACATAAATGTAAATAAATATAATAATTGGAAATAATAATATTTAATCAATTGAATTAAGAATTATTTTTATTAAGTATTGACATCAAGTATTATTATTATTAGTATTATATATATATATATCATATAATTAATAACATGTAATGTTAATATCTGATATAGTAAATTTAATTATAATTGTTATAGTAATAATATTATTACTTTCATTCAATATTAACATCTACAATAGTATCATTAATATTATTATGAAAATGGATGTAAATATAAATTGTTATACTATTATTACTAATATTATTGTAATTAGTATTATTATTAGTATCATTAATAACAGTAGTATTATCATCATTATTATCAACCCTATTTCAATTTAATATGGTTATCATTAATAATATTATTATTATCATAATTAGTTGTAAGAATTATAATTTTAATTATTACTACAATTAGTATTATTATTTTAGTTATCATTATCATTATCATTAGAAATCTTTATTTTTATCATTATTATTATTATTAATATTAATATTATTATTTTTATTTAGATTATTATTAATATAGTTATAATTATTAATTATTAATTATTATTAAAAAGAGGATAAGATCATACGTACGAATTCAATTATAAATTTCAACTGCTTATGTGATTTCTTCTTTTTCTGTGGATGATTGAAATAGCTATCGAGCTGTAGATTAATTTATTTATGTCTCTAATCTGAATCAAGAAATCGAATATCAATTTATAATACAAACAAAATCTGTTAGCTGTTGTTTTCTCCTTTTTATATTTTCTAATATTTCTGTACTGGAAGAAGGATTCTTGTCGATTGTAATTGTGATAAAGTCTGACTAAATTCGTTGTTAAATGATACAAAACAATTACATTACCAATAAACAATTACAATTACCCTTCTCTTGCTCTTTTCTCTTCGTTGATCACATCACCCTTTATCCCATTGCCATCGACAACCAAGAACAATCTGCTACTATTCGAACACTATGAACCACCTAAACCCGTTGTGTTTTCTTCGTTGATCGAACAAAACAAAAACGAAACCATCTGCTCTCTCTCTCTTCTCTCTTCTCTCTCCTTTTTCTTTCTTGCTTCCTTCGTAAACATCAACCTAATGCACCATTGTAATCCCGCCTGTTTACTACGACTGTTCAAATAACACAACCTTCGAAACCCAAATAAACACCACGAAAAAAAAAATATATTGTCTTCTGTCTTCCTTCTCGGTCCAAGCACCACCGTTGCTACAAATCAGACAATCACCACCATACGAACTATTTTTCTGTTTCATCTGCCCTGCTGCTACGTTCGTTCCTATTTCTTTTCGATGAACAAGGAAACTGTGAACAACCACCTGCAAATCCTACTCGTTCTTACTGCAGTAGTACTTCTGTTTCGTTCTAAATCATCAACCTCCTGTTACTATCCATTTTCTGGTTCTATTATTTTAAGCAACGAAGAAGACAACAATGGAGGGATGATGATAATGAATTAATAGTGATGTGAATTTGTTTGACCTTGTCAATTACACCACCACTCGTGACCATGCAACTGCTTATGTCATCTGTTTTTATCCGAAACTCACCCAAGAATAACTTGTAACTTATTACTGTTAAAATACGTCAACAACTCAACATCACCATTACCTCTGACCCCCTATTGTAGCCAAGAACCACAACCCGACATCTACTACATCACCTTCCCTTTTATACAAACTAAAATATTAAAGAGCATTGATGGAATCCTCCACTAATGGAATTATAGCTGGCATGGTCCATATAAAGAAAAAGAAAGGTGTTGTGAGCTGTTTTACAAGTGGAACAAAAGGGACTAGTTTGGCCGACAAATGGTTAAAGCATCGAATTGTTTATTGAGAATAAACTCCAATCTATCGTGTGCCTTTTTCTTCCTTTTGTTGTTGTCGACACACGATAAAGCAAACAACCCCACTTGTTGATTTATGATTATTAAAGAGGATGAGGAACCTGTCTATTCTTTTCCTGATCGAACAAAACAAGACACCATCATTTTTTTCTTACTCGATCAAGACAGCCTGCAAGATCATCTACTTCATTATCATCGTCATTAAGTTTAGGTAATGGGAGTAGGGGTCAGTTCAACAACTGCTATTCAATGTTTCGGTTTCTGCAATTTTTAATGATGAAGATGAACAGGAGCCTCGTTAATTAACCTGCTACAACCTACATCCGATTTTGGTTTAAATTGAGATTTTATAATATAAAGTGTTGGGCCGTAATTCATGATGGACCGAGATCAAATATTCATTTAGGTTGGGCTACGTTGATAATATTCAAGAAAAATGAAACTGATTAATACGAGATGTATACATATACTATCTGGTTTAAATCAGAAAAACAGGATACAGCAGAATGGTTGAGTGTGTTGAGGAGTGAGCGAGAGGTCTCGGGTTCGATTCCTGCTGGTGGCATATATTTTTTTTAAGACCTTTTATTGAGGTAGTAACCTTATTATTATCATTATTTTTATTAATACTATTGTTATCATTTTTTTTTATTATTATTATATCTATTATTGTTATTATTGATTATTGTTATTAGTACTAAATATTATTATTGTTATTATTATAATTATCATTAAGTATTAGTTATCATTTATCATTATTATTATTACAATTATTGTTATAACTAAAAATATTGTTATTACTACTAATATTATATTTATTAACTACTAATAGATGTATTATTATTATCATTATTTTTATTAATACTATTGTTATCATTTTTTTTATTATTATATCTATTATTGTTATTATTGATTATTGTTATTAGTACTAAATATTATTATTGTTATTATTATAATTATCATTAAGTATTAGTTATCATTTATCATTATTATTATTACAATTATTGTTATAACTAAAAATATTGTTATTACTACTAATATTATTATATTTATTAACTACTAATAGATGTATTATTATTATGATCATTATGTTAACATAACTACTATGACTAATATTATTATCACTTTGACTAAATAACGTCATTTAGTACTATTAGCGATATTATGAGTATTATTAATATTAATGTAAGTACTATTATGATTAGAATTATTATTATTGTTATTAAGAAAATAATACAAACCATTACAATCATCATTAATATTAGTATTAATATCAATATTATTATTTTTATCAAAAAAACTATTAATATTATCATTATTATGAGATTATTATTAAAACTATCATTAACAGTAAAGATTTATATCTTTATAGTTATTATTATACCATTATATTTGTCACTAAGAATATTAACATTATTTATATAAATACTTAATTATAACAAAACAAGGAATTTTAGATATAATACTAACCATACATATATTTATATATATACAAATTAAATAAATAATATATAAGGATAAAGTATATGAAATTGTTCGAGTATGGTTATATGTATTAATGAATATACAAATGATATAGGTTCGTGAATCCGAGGCCAACCCTGCATTGTTCAATGTCGTCATATGTATTTTTACTACAAAATACAATGTGTGAGTTTCATTTGCCTTTTTACCCTTTTATATTTTTGGGCTGAGAATACATGCGCAACTTTTATAACTGTTTTACGGAATAGACACAAGTACTTAAAATTACATTCTATGGTTGGATTATTAAACCGAATATCGCCCTTTTTAGTCTGGTAATCTAAGAATTAGGGAACAGACACCCTAATTGACGCGAACTCTAAAGATAGATCTATCGGGCCCAACAAGCCCCATCCAAAGTACCGGATGCTTTAGTACTTCAAAATTTATATCATGTCCGAAGGAGGATCCCGGAATGATGGGGATATTCTTATATGCATATTGTGAATGTCGGTTACCAGGTGTTCAATCCATATGAATGATATTTTTGTCTCTATGCATGGGACGTATGTTTATGAGAAATGGAAATATGAAATCTTGTGGTCTATTAAAATTATGAAATGATTATTTATGTTAAACTAATGAATTCACCAACCTTTTGGTTGACACTTTAAAGCATGTTTATTCTCAGGTATGAAAGAAGTCTTCCGCTGTGCAATTCCTCATTTTAAAGATATTACTTGGAGTCATTCATGACATATTTCAAAAGACGTTGCATTCGAGTCGTTGAGTTCATCAAGATTATTATTAAGTCAATTATAGTTAGATATATTATAAAATGATATGCATGCCGTCAACTTTCGATGTAATGGAAGATTGTCTTTTCAAAAACGAATGCAACGTTTGTAAAATGTATCATATAGAGGTCAAATACCTCGCGATGAAATCAACTGTTGTGAATCGTTTATAATCGATATGGACTTCGTCCGGATGGATTAGGACGGGTCATGAAAGTTGGTATCAGAGCGGTGGTCTTAGCGAACCAGGTCTTGCATTAGTGTGTCTAATTGATAGTTGTTTAGATGCATTAGTGAGTCTGGACTTCGACCGTGTCTGCATGTCAAAAGTTTTGCTTATCATTTCATGTCAAAAATTATCTGCTTAACATTCTTAGGGAATCACTTGTTTATCATTCTTAATCTAGACATATCTTACTGCCTGGATTGCATGATTAGTGTACACACAAAAATTCATATCTTAGCGTATCTATTACTGTAGACTTTGCCTGACAGCTTCCGTAGATTCCTCCGTAACTTATGGGATTTTAGTATTATATATGCATATGTAATTATGTATTACAGGGTACTAATCTACATCCTATAATCTATTTCTTAACGAAAATCCTTCATCTGATCGTACGAGATGAATCCCTCAACTAGTTCGAGTCCCTCAGATTTCGATAGCAATTCCGATAGTTATTCCGACAGCTATTATGATATGGATTTCCACTCGAGCTCCAAAAACAGTGTAACCGGAATGAATCAACCAATTAGCCATTATTTATTCTGGATGAATTGGAGACGGGTTCGTAGTCGACTTAATCAATGGAGACGCGAAGAAGGCGATCTTTTCCACCAACCAAATTTCCCTCTTGGTGAATAACCTGATGCACTTACCGGCGAACCTATCCGAAACACCATATTCACCCTCAGTTCCAGAATAGCTCGAAACGATTACGTAATATCTACAATTCTAGATCTTATTTATCCGCTCATCCGAACCGACAATCACCCCGGTGTAATAGAAGAAGTCAACGAGCTTCGCGCTCGGGTAGTGGCTTTGGAGAATATGGTGCAAATGTTACAAACACCAGCAGCAGCACCAGCAGCATAACCAGTATCACCACCACCAACGCCAACAGTACCATTACCACCACCAACAACAACCGCATCGCAAACCTCAACTTCACAATCTGTCACACGAACATCAACGTCATACGCACCAGAGATACCAAGGAGTACCAACAACAATGAACGATGAAGTATTAATTCATAACTTCATTGAAGAAATATTCTGCGAAGAATATGTGGTTTCTAAAAGTTTTAGAGATTACTTATTCTAGCTCAAACCGAAAAGCAAATGAGATTAATATCATGTAACTCATTAAATCCATGATTACATCTGAAGAAAATATATATGTATATATGTTTTCATAAAGATTGTAATTAAAATTCTTTTGTACAAACTGTTAATGATGAAAATATTTTAACGGGTAGGTAATACCCGAAGAATATTTAAGATTTCACATTAATAAGTTACACTGTACACTCTTCGAATCTGATTCAACGGTCATTTACTATCCTACTTACATCCACAGATATACGTATTCGTTCACCGCAGTATAACCATTTCCTTTCAATTTCATACTTGGATTTTGATCTATCAGAATCCAACATGTGGCATAATGAAGAAAACATTGGACAAAATAAAATTTGTTAGAAACGGACAATTTAACTATGAGGAATTTTGTTAAGAATTCACGCTAACAAAATCCTAGCTAACTGTTCCTAGCTAACTGTTAATCCCGTATTACATTTTATTTTATCGCAATTTAATTCTCGCAATTTTATTTATCGTCATTTAATTTCTGTTATTTACTTTACGCACTTTATTTATCGTCATTTATTTTCTGTTATCTATTTTACGCACTTTAAATATCGGGACATGTATACAAGGTTTTGACATATCATATCGACGCATCTATATATATTATTTGGAATAACCATAGACACTCTATATGCAGTAATGCCGGAGTTAGCTATACAGGGCTGAGGTTGATTCTACAATAATATATATAGTTTGAGTTGTGATCGAGTCTGAGACGAATACGGGTCACGACACCTATTAATTAATTCGAATATTATATACTCCGTATTAAACTATATAAAAATTATTGAACTGTTACTGTGGACTATCGACTGTGGACTAATAGCATTGGACAATTAAAATGAATTAAAATATTGATTATAACATATGAAACTAAACATTTCTTCAAGTTTGCCACTTGATTTCATCTTAAACCTCATTTGTATTTTGACAATTACAATCTGCGTTCAAACCTGTCATAATTCCTGAAAACACCTCAATCGAGAGGATGAACCAACCGCACTTCATCTACAGAAGAAAAGAATTATGCATATAGTTATGCACCTGAAAAATACTCTGAATCTGATTAAACGTTTAATACATATCTGTGCTAGCTCCTTTGGCGTTGTTATTACCGAAGATAACCTTACAATCCCTTTCCAAAGTAGCCAATTTTGTCACAGCTTCAGCAAGTCAACTTCGACTTTTCACTCGGAACAACCTTATCATCAACTTGATATATATGCCTACTCTTTTATTGTTACCAGGGAACCTTTTATATTCTACCATATTACCATCAGCGTTTAATCGTCTAAAAACAAAAGTCTCATGAAACCACCTCGAATTGATAACCAATGATTCAGATATCATATCATAGCATTAAATGAAGAGGAAACAGAAAAATTGTAGATGGTCTAAACGGCCAAAAGTTTGATGATAAAGAAGGGAGTGTTAGGAACGCTCGATAGAAAAATTTGGTACTAAAAAAAACAGATTGAGCAAACCATGAAGGAGACCAAGGACAAATACAAGGACCATACCATATATTCAAAGAATCCAAGTAATTCTGGATTCGATGAAACCTTCAACGAATATCTTGCTCCGAGGTCATGTTAAAATCTGGCGGCAAATTTTTTCTTCATCAACCTCCGAACTTAGAAATTCCAAAATATCATCATAAATATCTTCGATATTTCTGAAGATATTTTCATAGCTATTCTTATCTGAAATTATTTATCTCGCCGTAATATCTGCAACATAAAAGAAACTGTGTTAGTTTCTAAATTCTGAAAAATTCGAATATGAATGTTTTTGAAGTAGTGTTGGAAACTGAAACATGAGTTGGTATAATATAATGACACTTGATCAACGTGATTATATTACAGTAATTCATGCTGAGTTTCTAATGAAACATGATGATTCTCAGTACCATCATCATGTGCCATTTACACGACTCTTACATTCTACCCAATCGCTAAACATAATAAGAATGTATTTTATTGATAGTTCTATCTTTTCAGATATTCTGGAAATTTTCCAAATCAAGATCGTGCCATTACTACTTCTTTCTGAGAACATTAACTATATTCATTTCAAAATCTATACGAATTCTGGACCATTATTCGCTTGACTGGAAGTCGGGAAGAAGAGACAAAAGTATGGAACCCTTGAATATAAAAGAAAATATAAAGCTCGACAACAACTTATAAATTACAAACCGTGCATATCAATACGTATTGCCACGTAAAGGCACGGGAAAATTAATAACATTATAACCCCAAGATAATAGTAGAAGTAAATAAAATCCTCCGGTGGTAGATAAAAGAGAAGAATGACAGATATGAAGGTTAGAAGTATATCAAGGATCAAAATGGGATGGAGCATAATGATGAATACTTTAAAGTATGAATTGAGGAGAAAGAATAGAAGGTGTGAGTTGTAAGGAAACGAAGGGGGTGGATTTATATTAAAATGTCTGACAGATCAATCAAAACAGATGATCACATTTAAAGCGGATCATAATTCCCTTGATTATCGAAGAATCAAATTCTTATTACGAAGATTTTATCCAAATCTCTTGAATTTGGAAATCAATCATATCTACGTCAAAAGATATGACGAATCTATACCTACTCATTTCACTCTTTAGTGATAGCTTCACTCGTACTCATCACAAAATCAAATAGTTTTGTCCATATTATTCAATGATGATAAAACTCTATTTATCAACTCATATTTATCATGAAAACATTCTTATTTTTATCCATGACGACCTCTATCAAATTTCGGGACGAAATTTCTTTAACGGGTAGGTACTGTGATGACCCGGAAATTTCCGATCAAATTTAAACTTTAATCTTTATATGATTCCGCTACGATAAGCAAAATCTATAATGTTGAGTTTCAAAAAGTTTGAAACTATAGTCATATATTCAATTACCCTTTGACTAATCCCGACAATTCACGAATAAATTATTTGTAAATAAATATGTACAGGTGTATACATACATAAATGTAAATAAATATAATAATTGGAAATAATAATATTTAATCAATTGAATTAAGAATTATTTTTATTAAGTATTGACATCAAGTATTATTATTATTAGTATTATATATATATATCATATAATTAATAACATGTAATGTTAATATCTGATATAGTAAATTTAATTATAATTGTTATAGTAATAATATTATTACTTTCATTCAATATTAACATCTACAATAGTATCATTAATATTATTATGAAAATGGATGTAAATATAAATTGTTATACTATTATTACTAATATTATTGTAATTAGTATTATTATTAGTATCATTAATAATAGTAGTATTATCATCATTATTATCAACCCTATTTCAATTTAATATGGTTATCATTAATAATATTATTAATATCATAATTAGTTGTAAGAATTATAATTTTAATTATTACTACAATTAGTATTATTATTTTAGTTATCATTATCATTATCATTAGAAATCTTTATTTTTATCATTATTATTATTATTAATATTAATATTATTATTTTTATTTAGATTATTATTAATATAGTTATAATTATTAATTATTAATTATTATTAAAAAGAGGATAAGATCATACGTACGAATTCAATTATAAATTTCAACTGCTTATGTGATTTCTTCTTTTTCTGTGGATGATTGAAATAGCTATCGAGCTGTAGATTAATTTATTTATGTCTCTAATCTGAATCAAGAAATCGAATATCAATTTATAATACAAACAAAATCTGTTAGCTGTTGTTTTCTCCTTTTTATATTTTCTAATATTTCTGTACTGGAAGAAGGATTCTTGTCGATTGTAATTGTGATAAAGTCTGACTAAATTCGTTGTTAAATCATACAAAACAATTACATTACCAATAAACAATTACAATTACCCTTCTCTTGCTCTTTTCTCTTCATTGATCACATCACCCTTTATCCCATTGCCATCGACAACCAAGAACAATCTGCTACTATTCGAACACTATGAACCACCTAAACCCGTTGTGTTTTCTTCGTTGATCGAACAAAACAAAAATGAAACCATCTGCTCTCTCTCTCTCTCTTCTCTCTTCTCCCTCCTCTTTCTTTCTTGCTTCCTTCATAAACATCAACCTAATGCACCATTGTAATCCCGCCTGTTTACTATGACTGTTCAAATAACACAACCTTCGAAACCCAAATAAACACCACGAAAAAAAAAATATATTGTCTTCTGTCTTCCTTCTCGGTCCAAGCACCACCGTTGCTACAAATCAGACAATCACCACCATACGAACTATTTTTCTGTTTCATCTACCCTGCTGCTACGTTCGTTCCTATTTCTTTTCGATGAACAAGGCAACTGTGAATAACCACCTGCAAATCCTACTCGTTCTTACTGCAGTAGTACTTCTGTTTCGTTCTAAATCATCAACATCCTGTTACTATCCGTTTTCTGGTTCTATTATTTTAAGCAACGAAGAAGACAACAATGGAGGGATGATGATAATGAATTAATAGTGATGTGAATTTGTTTGACCTTGTCAATTACACCACCACTCGTGACCATGCAACTGCTTATGTCATCTGTTTTTATCCGAAACTCACCCATGAATAACTTGTAACTTATTACTGTTAAAATACGTCAACAACTCAACATCACCATTACCTCTGACCCCCTATTGTAGCCAAGAACCACAACCCGACATCTACTACATCACCTTCCCTTTTATACAAACTAAAATATTAAAGAGCATTGATGGAATCCTCCACTAATGGAATTATAGCTGGCATGGTCCATATAAAGAAAAAGAAAGGTGTTGTGAGCTGTTTTACAAGTGGAACAAAAGGGACTAGTTTGGCCGACAAATGGTTAAAGCATCGAATTGTTTATTGAGAATAAACTCCAATCTATCGTGTGCCTTTTTCTTCCTTTTGTTGTTGTTGACACACGATAAAGCAAACAACCCCACTTGTTGATTTATGATTATTAAAGAGGATGAGCAACCTGTCTATTCTTTTCCTGATCGAACAAAACAAGACACCATCATTTTTTTCTTACTCGATCAAGACAGCCTGCAAGATCATCTACTTCATTATCATCGTCATTAAGTTTAGGTAATGGGAGTAGGGGTCAGTTCAACAACTGCTATTCAATGTTTCGGTTTCTGCAATTTTTAATGATGAAGATGAACAGGAGCCTCGTTAATTAACCTGCTACAACCTACATCCGATTTTGGTTTAAATTGAGATTTTATAATATAAAGTGTTGGGCCGTAATTCATGATGGACCGAGATCAAGTATTCATTTAGGTTGGGCTACGTTGATAATATTCAAGAAAAATGAAACTGATTAATACGAGATGTATACATATACTATCTGGTTTAAATCAGAAAAACAGGATACAGCAGAATGGTTGAGTGTGTTGAGGAGTGAGCGAGAGGTCTCGGGTTCGATTCCTGCTGGTGGCATATATTTTTTTTAAGACCTTTTATTGAGGTAGTAACCTTATTATTATCATTATTTTTATTAATACTATTGTTATCATTTTTTTTATTATTATTATATCTATTATTGTTATTATTGATTATTGTTATTAGTACTAAATATTATTATTGTTATTATTATAATTATCATTAAGTATTAGTTATCATTTATCATTATTATTATTACAATTATTGTTATAACTAAAAATATTGTTATTACTACTAATATTATATTTATTAACTACTAATAGATGTATTATTATTATCATTATTTTTATTAATACTATTGTTATCATTTTTTTTATTATTATATCTATTATTGTTATTATTGATTATTGTTATTAGTACTAAATATTATTATTGTTATTATTATAATTATCATTAAGTATTAGTTATCATTTATCATTATTATTATTACAATTATTGTTATAACTAAAAATATTGTTATTACTACTAATATTATTATATTTATTAACTACTAATAGATGTATTATTATTATGATCATTATGTTAACATAACTACTATGACTAATATTATTATCACTTTGACTAAATAACGTCATTTAGTACTATTAGCGATATTATGAGTATTATTAATATTAATGTAAGTACTATTATGATTAGAATTATTATTATTGTTATTAAGAAAATAATACAAACCATTACAATCATCATTAATATTAGTATTAATATCAATATTATTATTTTTATCAAAAAAACTATTAATATTATCATTATTATGAGATTATTATTAAAACTATCATTAACAGTAAAGATTTATATCTTTATAGTTATTATTATACCATTATATTTGTCACTAAGAATATTAACATTATTTACATAAATACTTAATTATAACAAAACAAGGAATTTTAGATATAATACTAACCATACATATATTTATATATATACAAATTAAATAAATAATATATAAGGATAAAGTATATGAAATTGTTCGAGTATGGTTATATGTATTAATGAATATACAAATGATATAGGTTCGTGAATCTGAGGCCAACCCTGCATTGTTCAATGTCGTCATATGTATTTTTACTACAAAATACAATGTGTGAGTTTCATTTGCCTTTTTACCCTTTTATATTTTTGGGCTGAGAATACATGCGCAACTTTTATAACTATTTTACGGAATAGACACAAGTACTTAAAATTACATTCTATGGTTGGATTATTAAACCGAATATCGCCCTTTTTAGTCTGGTAATCGAAGAATTAGGGAACAGACACCCTAATTGATGCGAACTCTAAAGATAGATCTATCGGGCCCAACAAGCCCCATCCAAAGTACCGGATGCTTTAGTACTTCAAAATTTATATCATGTCCGAAGGAGGATCCCGGAATGATGGGGATATTCTTATATGCATATTGTGAATGTCGGTTACCAGGTGTTCAATCCATATGAATGATATTTTTGTCTCTATGCATGGGACGTATGTTTATGAGAAATGGAAATATGAAATCTTGTGGTCTATTAAAATTATGAAATGATTATTTATGTTAAACTAATGAATTCACCAACCTTTTGGTTGACACTTTAAAGCATGTTTATTCTCAAGTATGAAAGAAGTCTTCCGCTGTGCAATTGCTCATTTTAAAGATATTACTTGGAGTCATTCATGACATATTTCAAAAGACGTTGCATTCGAGTCGTTGAGTTCATCAAGATTATTATTAAGTCAATTATAGTTAGATATATTATAAAATGATATGCATGCCGTCAACTTTCGATGTAATGAAAGATTGTCTTTTCAAAAACGAATGCAAAGTTTGTAAAATGTATCATATAGAGGTCAAATACCTCGCGATGAAATCAACTGTTGTGAATCGTTTATAATCGATATGGACTTCGTCCGGATGGATTAGGACGGGTCATGAAATATGGCTTAAGTCTAACATGAATATATGATTTATATGTTCGATTTTGTTATTTGAATAACTAGCATGAACATAAACTTTGGTGTGTTTGATTTAGTGATTTAGTTGTTTGAATGATGTTAAATGTTATAAATGCATGTATTAAATGTGTTCCTAACATCACTAGCTTCAATTTGATGTGTAGGTTGTTTTAGAAAACTTCATAAACATGATTAGTACTTTTGGTGAATTTGGGTTAGGGTTCGGTGAACTTGAAATGAACTTTTGATGTATTGAATGCCATGAATTGTTGTTAGTAAGTAGTTAGTTGTATTGTATGCTTGATTACCTACGAAATGGCGCGTTATAGGGATGCACTTAATTCACGAATCCTATTTTGTGCATTTATGAACTTGAGCATTAATTGAGCATTAAATGTTGGAAAGTTGGTTATTGCAAATGATATTTTTTGGTTGATGAAATGTGTTTAGTTGTGTTCTTTGTCAAATTAGCTTTCCAACGATATAAAATGCGTGTCGTAAGAGTTTTCGGTTTGTGATTTATGTGAAAATGAAGTTTGATTTGAGACTTGGACAATTGAGACTGACCAGGTACCAGCACCCGTTGATCGCCGCGGCGCGGCAATCCTGGGTCGCGGCGTGACCTAAGCCGTGTCCAGCTTCTGACCTACATGGTCAAAAAATGAAAAATGTTCGGCACGCTATGGACCTCCGATTCACATGTAACTTGTTCTAAAATGCTTATATATGAATAGAAACCTCAGAAAAATAGTTCGGGACCCGACCCGAACGTGTTGACTTTTTTGTTGACTTTGACCGACCAAAGTTTGACTTTTTGTCAAACTTAACCAAATGATTATGCAATCTTTCTAACTTGTTGCTATACTTGTATCTTGCATGAAACTTGGACAATTTGATTCACATGCTACATAATCGAGTCGTAACGAGCCATAGGACTAATTGAACATCTTTTACCTATCGCGTTTACCGATATTGATACGACCTATTTGTTTAGGTCAAGACTAGTATTGTTCTTTGCACACGTTACTTTGTGAAGTACTTTTCATACGTGCACTCAAGGTGAGATCATAGTCCCACTTTTACTCTTTTGAACTTACATTTGGGATGAGAAAACATAAACGTTTCTTTTTACTAAGTGAACACAAGTACAGGAAAACAAACATTCTACATACGAGTTTGAACAAAAATCCTCAATTCGATTATCATTAGTTACACTTGTCGGGTGTAAGTGAGAACTTATGTTATATGGCCATATGGGTTTGACAAACCCTCATTCAAACGGTTCGCTACCATTTACGAATGAAATATATTTTCGAGAAACAGTGTATGTTCTAACACTATTGTGATGGGGTTCTATGGAAGGAATGTTAAGCATTGATAATTGGGTGCTCGTGAAACAAACTTTTGGAATGTATTACTATTATATCAATGTTACAAATCTTGTGGTTCACTTGTACTTACTTACTTAAACCTATGATTTCACCAACGTTTTCGTTGACAGATTTCTATGTTTTTCTCAGGTCCTTGAACGTTTTGTGATACATGCTCCCGCTCATTACTTTTGATACTTGCTTGGATGTCGAGTATATACATGCATACATGGAGCATCTTTTGGCTACTTTTAAATCGTGTCGCATAGATTTCAATTGTACTTATAACTTTGTAACGTAATTTTTGGATGAACGATTCTTGTAAACTTGGGAACAAATCTTAACTTTTGAAATGAATGCGACATATTTTCAGTCAAACGTCATTTTAAAGACTTATGACCACGTAATGGGACCTAAGTAGCCGGCGCCGTCAATGGCGATTTTGTCGGGTCGCTATAGATGATGGGGCTATGACGTGATGATAATGATTATTATAATGATGGTAAATCAATCATGTTGATGAAATGATAGAAGTTTGAAGAAGAAGAAGAGTAGACGCTATAGGATATATAGATTATTATTAGGGTTAAAACAGAAAGGAGAAGGCAGAAGGATGGTTGGGCGTCTTATGTGTAACCAAGAGGTCGCGGGTTCGAACCCGGGCAGTGGCATTTAATTTTTTTTAAGCTTGTTATTCAAAGGTAGTCTATATTATTATTATTACTACTACTACTTCTTTATTATTATTATTATTATTATTATTATTATTATTATTATTATTATTATTATTATTATTGATTATTATTAAAAATTATTATCATTACTAGTATTATTATTAGGTAGTATTAGTATTATTAATATGATTAAAATTGATACAAGTATTATTATTATGATTATGATTATTATTATTAGGGTTATTATAAAAATAAAACAATCTATTATTATTTTCATTAATATTAGCATTAGTATCATTTTTAGTATTATTATTATTAACAAAAACATTATTTATATGAATATCATTAGTAGTGATGTTATTATCAATATAATTAAATACAACTTTTTATATATATCAAACATTATTATCTATGTAAAAATATACTTAAAAGTACATTACATATATGTGTAAATTAATTAGATTAACAACCTTTATATAAATATCCATATATAATAAATTAAGTATTTTTTTAATATATATAAATACATACATATATATATATATATATATATATATATATATATATATATATATATATATATATATATATATATATATATATATAACTAAATAGATAAAAATCATTATCAAATATATATACAAATTAATTACATAAAGTTATAATTATTCGATTACGAGTATATGTTTTAATATATATACGAATGATATAGGTTCGTGAATCGAAGGTCAACCCTTATAATTGTTCAATGTCGTTATATGTATTTTTACTACAAAATACAGTATGGTGAGTTTCATTTGCTCCCTTTTTAATTACTTTTGCATTATATATTTTTGGGCTGAGAATACATGCGCTGCTTTTATAAATATTTACGAAATAGACACAAGTACTTAAAAATATATTCTACGTTGAGTTGTACCACTGGCATACTTCCCTGTAGCTTGGTAACTACAATTTACATGGGTATTGTAAACGTGAATCCTGTTAATAGATCTATCGGGCCTGACAACCCCAACCGTGTTGGACGACCAGTATTTAACGGTTGCACAGTACTTCATTTTGTAAATTACACTTGGTACGGTGTAAGATGTTATATAAAAGGGAATATGCGACGATGAGTAATAGTTAAGTATGGTTACCAAGTGCTCAACCACTTAGAATGCTTTACATACACTTGCGAGTGTATTATGTTTATAAATATGAAATCTTGTGGTCTATTAAAATAATGGAAATGATTGTTATGATAAACCTATGAACTCACCAACCTTTTGGTTGATACTTTAAAGCATATTTATTCTCAGGTATGAAAGAAATCTTTCGCTGTGCATTTGCTCATTTTAAAGATATTACATGGAGTCATTCATGGCATGTTTAGGACAGTACCTCGCAATGGGACCAGATGTTGATGATTTCGTCCAGGTGGATTAGGACGGGTCTTTACATAAGTCCAGTGTCCACGCAACCGGCAACCACAAGGTGTAAAAGGTTGTATCAATCAATAAATATAAATATACATATAAATATAAATATTATTGTTATATTATCTTGGTAGTATTGTTAGTATATTTTATATTATATATAATATATAATATTATTATGTATGTGGTGTGCGATGGTTCGAACGCGATGTTAAAATCCACTCACCCGATTTTTCATTGCGTGTGGTAAAATTCTCTCGGTGAGCTCATGAAATGGGTGGGTAACAACGAACAAAATTTTGTAGCGAGTGAGAGTCGAATATGAGAAAACGCAATTCACTACCAATACGCCAATTTCTTATTTTTTGTATTGTAACATTTATATGTGAGAGAGTAGAGAGAGAGTTCAAAAACATCAACTATGTGTGAGAGAGTAGAGAGAGAGCGGGTGAGAAAAGAGAGTAGAGAGGGTGCGGGCACGTCTAGATTCAGAGATCGATACAATGGTAACTATGGAGCAGTCACAACGAGAGATCGGGTCGAAACCATCTAACTTCATACATGTTTTTCAACTTCGGAGACGAATGGAAAATCATCGACTTCTGGAAGCTGTTCAAGCAGTATGGGTCTGTCAGAGATGTGCACGTCGCCAGAAACCACCTTCGAAATGGGAAACGTTTTGCTTTTGTCCGTTTTGGAGACGTTACCGATGACTTGAAGCTCCTAAAATCTCTAGAGGGTATCAAATTCAATGGGGCAGACATTTGTATCTTCAAAGCTACAACAAGAAGCCCTAGGAGTGAGAACCAAAACCTCCTAAAGAGGAGGAACCCCAGACCGACTAGTTGCAACTTTGATCGTTACCATGACGACAGGAGGTTCTGTGATGTGGTGGGCAATCGATCGAAGGATTTAAGAGATAAGTTAAACCAATTGAGAAGGGTTCCTACAACTTCCCATGATGACAAGGTTTTTGAACAGAAGGAAAAAGAGAGATGTATTGAGGTGGAGGAGAATGACAACAATCAAGAGCTACTTAATCGTGCGATCGTATGCGAAGTAAAATCCAAAGAAATCTTGAAGAATCTTATGAAGTTATGCAAGGCAGAAGGTTATGAGAACATTGATATCAAGTTCTTAGGAGGATTAAGTGTTATGCTAATACTCGAATCTATTGAAGATGTAGATAGGATCATTAACGTTGCAGATCACCCTCTAAAACGTTGGATCCATAAAATTATAAGGTGGGATTTTTCCTTCTAGCCAGAGTGTCGTATGGCTTGGTTAAAGATTTCTGGTGTTCCAATCCCATATTGGTCAGACAAAACTTTCTCATCAATTACAGAATGGTGGGGCACCGTTTTTTCTTTAGATAACTGTAACTTGGTCGGGTGCCAAAATCTTGAATTCGGTAGGGTGTTCGTGAAGCTACACAATCCAGAAATAGTTAATGACTCAATCAAATTGAAATTCCGTTCGAAGTTCTATTTCATTACTATTGAAGAGGAAAAGAAAATCAGCCCGAAGGTTAACAAGGGTTGGTTTGATACTTCAAGCTGTAGTTCTGGGTATAACTCTGAATCCATTGATTTGGAGGAATTCTCAAGTTTGTTCGATGAAGTCTGTAATTCGAAAGATGATTCAGGTGGCGTTTTTCATGACCCGTCCTAATCCATCTGGACGAATACATTACATTTGGTTACATCGCGAGGTACTTGACCTCTATATGATACATTTTACAAACATTGCATTCGATTTTAAAAGACAATCTTTCTTTACAACGAAAGTTGACGGCATGTATACCATTTCATAATATATCCAACTATAATTGACTTAATAATAATCTTGATGAACTCGATGACTCGAATGCAACGTCTTTTGAAATATGCCATGAATGACTCCAAGTAATATTTATAAAATGAGCAAATGCACAGTGAAAGATTTCTTTCGTACCTGAGAATAAACATGCTTTAAAGTGTCAACCAAAAGGTTGGTGAGTTCATTAGTTTAACATAAATAATCATTTCCATCATTTTAATAGACCACAAGATTTCATATTTCCAATTCTCATAAACAAACGTCCCATACATATAGACAAAAATCATTCATATGGATTGAACACCTGGTAACCAACATTAACAAGATGCATATAAGAATATCCCCTATCATTCCGGGAAATCCTTCGGACATGATAAAAACGAATTCGAAGTACTAAAGCATCCGGTACTTTGGATGGGGTTCGTCGAGCCCATAGATCTATCTTTAGGATTCGCGTCAATTAGGCGTGCACTAATTCTCAAAATTAGTGATGTTCCCTAATTCTTAGGCTACCAAGCTAAAAGGAGCATATTCGGCTTCGATCATTCAACCATATAATGCAGTTTCGATTACTTGTGTCTATTTCGTAAAATATTTATAAAAATTGCGCATGTATTCTCAGCCCAAAAATATAAAGGGTAAAAAGGCAAATGAAACTCACAATACTGTATTTTGTAGTAAAAATACATATGACGACATTGAACAATTCCAGGGTTGGCCTCGGATTCACGAACCTATATCATTTGTATATATATATATATATATATATATATATATATATATATTAATATATATAATTGTAATTGAATAAATATATATATATTATTATTAGTGATTTAATTTTTATATTAATAACTTATATATATATTTCATTATTTAATTAAATGTATTCACTTTGTATATGAATATATAAATATAGTTAAGTTATGTATATTAAATATATTTTTATGTTATTACTCTTTTGTTTACAAAAATACTAGTTATTATAATGGTATTAATAATAATTTTCATAGTAGTAATAATATTAATGATAATATTTATAATAGTTTTTTTTTTAAATATAGATTTAAAGAATGATACTTTTAGTAATAATTATATTAATTTTCAATAATAATAGTACTTGTTACTGATATTTATATTAGCGACAATGCTAATATTAATAATAATACTTACGTCAATATTAATAATACTAATAATTTTAAAATGATACTAATACTAATTTTAACGAAAATACTAATAAGTTTTATTATTTTCATAATAGTACTAATAATAATATTCATAATCATAATAATAATAATATTTAAAGGGTACAGTTTATAATAATCTCAATAATACTTACAAAATACTAATGTTAATGACATTTCTAATACTTGTAAATATAAATATAATATTATTAATAATAATAATTATAATACTAACGATAACAACAATCTTAATAATCATATTAATAACGATACTTTAAATGATAAAATTTATAATAATTATACAAATATAAATAATACTTATACTAAATACTAATAGTAATATTAATGATAGTAATGATTATAATGCTTAACAATATGGTAATAATAACAATATTTGTAAGTATGATACTAATAACAATAGTAACTTATCATAATAATAATAATAACATTAATAATAATCATAATCATAATGATAATAATAAAAAAAATAAAAGCTTTATACCCTTTAAAAATTTCTGTAAAAAGAATAGCCCAAGACGGGACTCAAACCCACGACCTCCTGGATACTCGCAACACCCCATAACCCTCGCTCCATATCAGTTTATCTGATTAATACCCAATTCACTTATATTTAAAGTGTTCTTCTGTGTTCCCTTCTTCTTCTCCAAGATCAATTCAACCAAAACCCAAATTCAAACTATCAACGAGTTAACTACTTAGCTTTAGGACTTTCCAACGAAACAGAAACCGATTTGTATTTGTGAAATTCATTTAACAGAAAAAGAATTTGAAGTATTCTGCTATTCGCGAAGAACAATACAACTCAATAATTGATTTCAAAATCTAGCTCGTTTCGGGTTGTAATTACAACACAAGATATACTCTAAATCCTCATTAAAAACTTTCTGAATACCTATTTGATCCTAAAACATCAAGTTGAAATCGAATTTCGCGATGAACACTTGCTTTGACTTTTTAAGTTGAAAGTTTAACTCCATAAATTCTTGCTCGATACTAAAGATTGGATCGTGCCATTTTGCAGAAAGTTTTGTTAGGGGATTCCTAACACAACCTCATTTATGGATTTTTAAATTTATTGAAAAATCGAGTTTTGAAAAAAAAAGGGTAAGAACAGAGGTGACGAGCTCTTATTCCTAATTTTTCTGTTTTTAATTATTGAATTGCAGTAACAGGGAATTGTATGAGTGATTGAACCAATTGATATACTACCTATAATCAATCAAAGTTGTTTCGTAGCAATTATTGGTCGACAAGAATTGTTCCAGTAGGTAAGAAAAAAAATAAAACAGATGTCATCCTTCGACTGCTTTTGTTTGATTGTGGATTTGCTTTTGATATGGAACCGGTTTAGATACAGCAAATATTCGATACCTAAACAAAATTGGTAGTTATCTGTGTTTAATTTTTATACATAATAAATATAAATATTAATTATAAATATGTTAATATTAATAATAATACTAATAATAATTATATTAATAATAATAATTATAACAATAATAAATAATAATAATGGTATTAACTATAAAACTGATAATAATATTATTATTTATGATAATAATAATATTTTTGTGTTATTTATAGTAATAATGATATTCTTTTTAATGGTGATGGTAATAATAATTATATAAAAAATATATATTATTAATAATAATAGTATTAATAATAATACCTAATAATATTTGAATTTGAACTAATTTATAATTTTAATCATTCTTATATTTATATTTAAGATCTTTATTTTGTTAATCAAAACCTTAAATTTATTAAAATGTTGATATTTATAGATTCTAATAATACTAATATTAATATTAATATTAATAGTAATAATACAAGTAACTATAACAATTATATTTTTAAGTTGTATAATATTATGTAATATTCAATAATCATATAATATATTATGTAATATCTTTTATTGTATATTTATTTTTTATAAGTTATATATATATATATATATATATATATATATATATATATATATATATATATATATATACAAACAATTGTTCGTGAATTGTTGGGAATAGTCAAAGGTCAATTGAACATATGAACATAGTTCCAAAATTTTCGAGACTCAACATTACATACTTTGCTTATCGTGTCGGAAATATATAAAGATTAAGTTTAAAATTTGGTTGAAAATTCCTGGGTCGTCACAGCGTTTCAGATTTTGACATTAACAGCTTTGATGACCTCTTCTCCAGCGAGAACCCACCGGAGAAGACAAGTGTTGTACCACCAACAGCTGAAACGGTTGGGGATGATCAGGGGTCTGAGTTTTTTGGAATTGATGAGTTATTCGAGGATATCGAGGAGTTTGTACCAGACACTGTTGAGAATAATAATAACTACAGCCCTAATTCCAATGATAATAATAATGTCAATAGGGTGGCTCGTGAAAATCAAAATCATGATTCGGTGTCTGCTAATATTTCGAATGAAAAAGATTTGGGTCACGATGGGCCCAATCCTCTCCTGGGCCTAGTATCAAATCTAATTGTAGCCCAGCTTGTAATCCTAATTCTCCTTTTGGGCCACAGGAAAATATACCATCCAACTCTCATGAGCCTGTGATTAAATTGGGCTGTTCAAATTGTTCTCACAACACAGACGAGAATCCAAAGAAAGGTTCCAATTCATCAAATCAATCTTAGTCGGTTGGTACGAAATTCACAGACATATCTTGCTGTAACAATTGCTATTGGAAAAGGATGGGTAATCTTAGGGCTTCGTCTAGAATCAGACATCTTCAATCAAATGTCAGGAGGAGTGATAAGAATGTCCAAAAGAGGTGTAAATCATGTGGCTCTAAATCCAAACCTAAAGCAAAATCGTCTAGGAGGTCTGGTCCAATCGAAGGAAGCAAATCAAACTGTGGGATTGGAGACTTCGAAACTGTGAGGCAATATGGGGAACGAATTGGCTTAAAGTGGCCTTGCCACAATCCACTGTAAGTTGTTTTTCTTCCTCTTCGTTTGTTAATCTTTTTTAATGAAGATTCTTTCTTTAAATGTTCGAGGATTCGCGGTTGATGGGAAATTTGGGTGGGTAAAAAGTATTTGTTCCAAAGAAAGTCCTGATATTGCTATGTTCCAGGAAACAAAGAGTCGTCTACTTAGTGATCAATGGATTTTCTCGTTATGGGGTAACAGTCAGTGCGGGTTTATTCAAAAGGAAGCTTCGGGATATTCGGGGGGGATGTTAACTATTTGGGATAAAAGTCAGTTTGATGTCATTAATACCGTGGGTAATGACTTCTTCTTAGCTGTTCGTGGTACATAGATCGGTTCGGGGCATGAGTCAATAATCGTCAATATTTACGGTCTCCATGATGACAACAATAAAAAATTGATGTGGAGCTCCTTAGAATCTCTTATGAGGAACGTGGGTTCGGATTTGGCATGGCTACTTTGTGGTGATTTCAATGAGGTGCGAGATATTTCGGATAGATTAAATTGTCAGTTTAAGCAATGCCGTGCAAGAAGATTCAATGATTTTATTAGGTCAAATAATTTGATTGAAGTGCCGATTAGTGGGAGGAAATTTACGCGCATAAGTGGTGATGGTAAGAAATTCAGCAAGTTAGATCGCTTTCTTGTAACGGATAAGTTCATACAACTTTGGGACGATCTTTCAATTGTGGCGTTGGAAAGAAGCTTATCGGATCATTGTCCACTTCTAATCCGGGACAAGATTATAGATTATGGGATGAAACCTTTCAAGGTTTTGATGAATGGTTCAACAAAGAGGGTATTGGTGATGTGATCAAGGCGGCTTGGGGCGAATTGGTTAATAGTCGAAAGAAAGATTGTATCTTTCGAAACAAGCTAAAAAATGTTAAAAAGGCCTTGAGATCGTGGAGCTTTAATAATTATGGGAAGCTTGATGCTGAAATAAATGAATTAAAAAAGGAAGCAACTGAATGGGAAATTAAGGCTGAATCGAATAACCTCACTGACCCTGAACGGGAGGCGTGGCTAGTGTGTAGAAGGAAATGGATTGATAAAGAACGTTCCAAAGCCAATATGCTCAAACAAAAGGCCCGTATTCGTTAGACTCTCGAGGGTGACGAAAACTCCAAATATTTTCACGCCTCAATCCGGAGAAAATACAACAAATGTAACATTCGAGGGCTTAACATCAATGGGTCGTGGAACGAAAATCCTAGAGACGTCAAACAGGCTGTTGTAGCTCATTATGAAAAGTTATTTAAAAAAAACTAATTTGAGCAGGCCGTCTTTTGGGAATTGGAACGCATCAGAGGACCTGCGTTTCGGGGTGTTATCTGAGACAGAAGCATCCGAGCTTGAAGTCGAATTTAGCGAATCATAAATATGGCGGGCGATTTGTGATTGTGGAGGTTCAAAGGCGCCCGGTCCTGACGGTTTCAATTTAAACTTCTACAAAAAATTTTGGGAGATTATCAAATTGGAATTAATCGAGACAGTTAATTTATTTTGGGCTACGGGCGATCTTTCGGGCGGTTGTAATGCTTCATTCACCACTCTTGTGCCAAAGAAATTCGATCCTCTTTGCTTAAGCGACTACCGTCCGATTAGTTTAATCGGTAGCTTCTACAAAATTATTGCTAAGTTGCTCTCCAATAGGATTCGGAAGGTAGTTCCTAAACTAATTGGATCGGAACAAAGCGCATTCATTAAAGGTAGAAACATAATCGATGGTGCACTTATTGCGAATGAATCGTGAGTTACTTAAAGTACAAAAACATTAAAAGTCTCATCTTCAAAGTCAATTTTGAAAAAGCATTTGATTGCTTAAGTTGGGATTTCTTAATGGAGATAATGGGTTTTATGGGTTTCGGGGTTAAATGGAAAAAATGGATTCTTTCATGTCTTAGTTCGGCTTCCATCTCGGTTCTTATCAACGGGTCACCTACAAACGAATTCAAACTCGAAAGAGGGGTTAGGCAAGGCGACCCGCTGTCTCCGTTCCTCTTCATCATCGCGGCCGAAGGATTAAACTTGCTCACCAAATCGGCGGTTAGAAATAAGCTATTTGTCGGGGTTGAGATTGGTCATGATAAAGTTCCTATTTCGCATTTACAATACGCGAACGACACGATTTTCTTCGGTTCTTGGAGTTTTGAAAATCTTAACAACTTAGCGAATCTCCTTAGGTGTTTCGAGCTAACTTCGGGTCTTAAGATAAATTATAACAAGAGTAGCCTATATGGGATTGGTGTTGATGATGTGGATAACATGGCTAGTCTTTTCGGGTGCAATTCGGGCTATCTTCCTTTTAATTATCTCGGTTTACCTGTCGGTGCTAAAATGCATAAATTCGATAATTGGAAAGTAGTGATTGAAAAAGTTGAAAAACGTCTCTCGGATTGGAAGGCTCGTATGGTGTCTTTTGGTGGACGCTTGACTCTCGTTCAATCGGTTCTTAATAGTTTACCATTGTATTACTTCTCGATCTTGCGTGCCCCGCCGAGTGTGATAAAAAAACTTGAGAGTGTTAGACGTAAATTCTTTTGGGGCGGGTCGGGTGGTGAGTCAAAAATCGCGTGGGTCAAATTGGATGAGGTTCTTCTTTCTTACGAGGAAGGAGGACTAAATCTTGGTTCTTTAAATCTTAAAAATCTAGCCTTGATTTGCAAGTGGTGGTGGAGGTTTAAATCCGAAACCACTTCCTTGTGGGCCAAGGTTATTTCAAGCATTTACGGGTCTTTGGGTCATCTTGGGTTGGGTGGTGAAACTTATAAATGTGCAACTAACTGCTTATGGTGTGATATTGTAAAAGCAGGAGGTTGTTTGGATAAGTTTGGTGTCAATTTCAGGAGCTCCTTTTAGAAGAAAATTGGTGATGGCGCGAACACGTTGTTTTGGGATGACATTTGGCTTGGTGATGTTCCATTAAAAGTGCGTTTCAGCAGGCTAACAAGGTTGAAAACTGTCCCGTCAGCTACAGTGCAGGAGCGTGTACATTGGAATGGATCAGATTGCTCCGGAAATTGGGCCTGGTCGCGGGCTCCTACTCGCCGTTTGGAATCTGACCTGGAGCAGCTCAATAATCTGGTTCGTGGGCTGGATTTTTCAGCCAACACTGCTGGTGATCGTTGGGTTTGGAATCTTTGTTCATCAGGTGTTTTCTCAACCAAGGCGCTTGGTGATCTACTACTTTCCAATCTCGCGCCCCAGCCCAATAACAACATTAAAACAATGAGAAACAACTTGGTTCCGAAAAAGGTTGAAGTCTTCGTGTGGAGAGCAAAAAGAAAACGTATCCCGGTATTGTTCGAGCTTGATAAACGAGGTATCGATCTTCATTCGGTACATTGTCCATTATGTGACGATGATATTGAAAGTGTGGATCATGCCCTCATCTTTTGTCGTCAAGCTCTCGATGTTTGGACCAAAGTGTACAATTGGTGGGGTATTAATGGTGTTTCAAATCTAAGCGTTGGAGAGATTTTTTGCGGTAACTCTCCACAAACCATGTCGGCTTTTGGTGCGAAGTTATGGCAAGCGGTGGAATGGACGTGCGGCTACCTCATTTGGAAAAACCGAAATCAAAAAGTATTCGAAAACAAGTGTTGGAATCCACCAGTTGCATTAAACGAAATTCAAGTGAAGAGTTACGAATGGATCGTGAATTGATGCAAGTCGAGAGTCATTGATTGGCATAATTGGCTAAATAATCCTCAAGTTTTCTTATCCTAGCAAGTTGACTATAGTTACCGTCTTAGCAACTTGTTTAGTTGTTAGGTCTTGAGTGATTGTGCGATGTAATACTCTAAACTCTTTGTAATTATTTCCTAGTATAATACAGTTGCTTTTCAAAAAAAAAAAAAAAAAAAACATTTATATGCTTTATTTATAAAAATTAAAAATTTAGATCGTTTGGCCTTCATTTTCTTGTGACGCCAACATCATTACTTCCGTCACCCCATTTATATATTTTAATGACTTTAGTAAACCTCATTTTCTTGTGCGTATCGATGATGAATCAAGTATAACATTCCCTGACTGTTTGACTAATATTTTTGAAGTGTCAAACCAATTTTCTTTTAGTGACTTTGACTTTTATAACCTGATATACAAACATAAACCACAACCTTAAATCTTTTTATGGACACAATATTTCTATCCTATTTTATCTCAATCAGCTCCAAAATTTCTTCAAACTCTCTTAAATCATCAATATCACATCAATGGTGTTTATCCTATTATTATCCTTTTCTCTTATCATTTCTCTGTCATCTGGTGCTGACACCATCACTGCAAATCAATCCATATCTGGTGATCAAACAATTAGTTCAAAAAATGGTAACTTTGAATTGGGATTTTTCAAAGCAGGTAATTCATCAAACTATTATATTGGTATATGGTATAAAAAGGTATCCACAAAAACTGTTCCATGGGTAGCTAATAGAAAAACCCCTGTTTTGGATAAATTCAATTCAGAACTGTTAATTCAAGATGGAAATCTAGTGTTACTAAATGAGTCAAAGTTACCCATTTGGTCAACAGGAGTCAATTCCTCAAAGTCAAATTCTGTAGTTGCTGTTCTTAATGATGATGGTAACTTAGTTTTAAGAAATAATGGGTCAAATTCAAATGAATATATTTGGCGAAGTTTTGATTTTCCTGCTGATACTTGGTTACCTGGTGCTAAAATTGCTTATAATAATAAAACTGGATATAAACAGCTTTTAACTTCATGGAAAAGTGCTGAAGATCCTGCAGAAGGATTGTTTTCTTTAGAGCTTGATCCAATTGAGGCAAAATATATTATTAAATGGAATAAAACTACTCAGTATTGGAGTAGTGGATCTTGGAATGAAAAAGAAAAGATTTTTGAATTAGTACCTGAAATGAGGTTGAATTATATCTATAACTTTAGTTATATCTCGAATGAAAACGAGAGTTATTTCACTTATTCATTGTATAATCCAACGATAATATCAAGATTTGTGATGGATATTTCTGGTCAAATTAAGCAACTTTCATGGTTAGATGCTTCACAACAATGGAATTTGTTTTGGTCTCAACCAAGACAACAATGTGAGGTTTATAATTATTGTGGTGCTTTTGGTTCGTGTAGACAATCTGTATTACCGTTTTGCAATTGTTTGACTGGTTTTGAGCCTGGATCACAAACTAACTGGGATCTGGGTGATTACTCCGGTGGTTGTGTGAGAAAAACCGATTTGCAGTGTGGCAGAACAAGTGAAAAATATTCGTTTCTCCCCATTTCATCGTTGAAGTCAAGAAAGCCTCCGAATTCGACTGCTTCATCTGTTGGAAGCTCTCGAGAATGCGAGAGTTCATGTTTAAATAACTGTTCCTGTAACGCTTACTCTTACGATAGCAATGGTTGTTCGATCTGGGGTGCAGAACTTTTAGGTCTTATAGACGATAATAGCAATGAGGTGACGATACATGTCAAAGTTTCTTCAAAAGATCTTCCTAGCAAAAAAGAGAATAATGGAGTTATTATTGGTGCGGTTGTTGGTTCAGTTGTCGGTGTGTTCATACTTGTGGGTTTGGTTTGGTTTCTGGTATGTCGAAAACAGAGGAAATCGGTTGGCAAAACAACAGTTGAAGGGTCGTTGGTGTCGTTTGTTTATAGAGATCTACAAATTGCTACCAAGAATTTTTCCGATAAATTAGGAGGAGGTGGGTTTGGTTCGGTTTTCAAGGGTACGTTGCCCGATTCTAGTATTATTGCGGTTAAGAGACTCGAAGGTGTTAGTCAAGGTGAAAAGCAGTTTCGAGCGGAAGTAAGCACAATTGGGACAATTCAACACGTGAATCTTGTACGTCTACGTGGATTTTGTTCGGATGATAATAGTAAGTTATTAGTTTATGATTACATGCCGAATGGGTCACTAGACGCGCATCTTTTTAGCACCGAGAAGCTTCTAGACTGGAAAACAAGGTATCAGATTGTCCTAGGAACAGCACGAGGGTTAGTTTATCTTCACGAAAAATGTCGTGATTGTATCATTCATTGTGATATAAAGCCAGAAAACATTCTTTTAGACGGTGAGTTTTGTCCAAAAGTTGCGGATTTTGGTCTTGCAAAGCTTATTGGTCGGGATTTTAGTAGGGTTTTGACGACGATGAGGGGAACTAGAGGATATCTAGCACCCGAATGGTTATCTGGAATAGCTATCACAAGTAAAGCGGATGTTTATAGCTACGGGATGATGATTTTTGAGTTCATAAGTGGTAAACGAAACACAGAACAATCACAAGAAGGGAAAATTACATTTTTCCCTATGCAAGCTGCGAATGTCATAATTAGGGGTGATGATATTCTTAGCGTTTTAGACCCAAGATTAAACGGGGAAGCGAATGTTGAAGAAGTTTCGAAATTATGTAAAGTTGCTTGTTGGTGTATACAAGATGATGAACATAGTCGGCCTGCGATGAGTCATGTTGAACAGATTCTTGATGGTGTGTTGGATGTTAACATGCCTCCTATGCCAAGATCGCTTAAGCTATTTGCTGATAACGATGATCATGTTTTGTTTTACGTTGAGTCCTCGTCGAGCCAAACTTCACAAACTCAAAGTAATCCTTCGAGTGGCGGTTCTCGGTCAACGAGCACAAATTGATCATGAGCACAAAAACATGTAGTCATGTTGGTGTTTTTACTTTTTAGTGCATATATATATGGATTAAATATAGAATTGAATATGATTCTAGTAATCAAATGAACGTAGATGAAGATGCAGGCCGGGATGGTTATTGTATGTATATTGTACAAGGGTATGAACTGTAATGCTACTCAAGTAAATTGAATGTTAGTTAAAGTATTAGAATGTTAGATGCGAGTTTGTTGGTTAATACTTTAACAATTAACTAATATTGAATAACTAGTTATTGAACCCTCGCTTCGCGTCGGGGGTTCGATTTTTAATGTATTTTATTGCGTTTAGTAAAATTATTTGTGGCTAACGATGATGTCGTTGAAGCGCAACTCGAGTCGAACTAAAAGGTATAACCCGTGAGAGATTTAAATGTTATTTTAAATTAACAATATATGTGCATCTCCGCATTTCGCTATGGAATTGTCGACTTTTAAAAATTTAACGCAAAATCAACGTGTATGAAAAGTACCCCAAATATTTAGCGTTTTTTAAAAAGCGTCCGTTTTGCGTATAGCTAGTGACATTGTGTTCCTAAAATTATTTCGAGTTTAACGATGGTGTCGGAAAAATTTAACTCGTTGCGAGCTAGAAGATATGACCCGTTGAATATTTGGGTGGAGTTTATTTAAGATTTTGTATGAAAATAGTTATTTGACACTGTACCCCCTGTTTGGGGGATCGATTTGAATTTTTCAAAAAATTGTGGGGGCCTTTGTTGATAAAATGAAATTTAGTGAAAATTAAAAAAAAAAAAAAAAAAAAAAAGTGAAAAGTCGAAAATGCTCCTGGAACTATTCATAACTTTTGTCTATTAGTTAATATGTAAATAATTGAATAATTCTTCCGTACAAATCTTACTACTTTTGTATGCAACTTCAGCTTAATATGTGTTTGTAGTATGTTAGCACAATAGCATGCAAATAATAAGTTATGTTAAAATAAATGTTAAATCTTAAGCCTGAAGTATTTTTTATCACACTCTTATTGCATGATTAGTGTTTTGTAGGTTAATATTGAATTATTGATGGTTGATAAAAAGGATTGGTGCTACATTCTTTTGGAGACTAGAGGGCTATTTTGACAATTTATAATACTTGGGAGCTCAAGGTGTTCTGTTGAAACTTCTTAGAGGGTTCCTATTGACATTCTTTAATTTATATAACCCTGTTTAGGGTTAGAGTTAGAGAGGTTAACACACGCGCGATTATTATCATCTTATTCATTCTCCGATTTTAGGCGATTCTAGGGTTTTCATACAATTTCATCATCTTGTTGATCTTGTGATCTGTTTCAATTAGTGCTTCTATCTCTAATCATATTGTTAGAGATTGTGATTTGAGTGTGATGTTCTTATCTCTGGTTCTTCGATTGTAACTTACAGTATTTTCTGGCGATTTATTAATTTTGGTACTCTGTTGGTTGTATTCTGGTTAGATTAATTGTTTCTGACTGGTCAAAAGTTAAAACTTAATCTTATATCTTATAGACTAATTAATAAACATTCATAATTAATTGATACCTAATTGGGTAGACTACCGATTTTTTAAACATTATTCATTTTTATTGAAGCTGGCAATATAGAAACGAAGCTAAAATTAACTCATTAATTAGTCCAAGACAAAATTGTGTCGTTGGTCCCTAACTTTATCTCAAACAATGCAAGTAATTTTTATCATATATATATTTTTTGACTTCGTTAACTTTCATTTATCATTTTTGTAACACGGATGACTTTGAAGTTAACCAGTGTTAATATTTTTCGTTAAATATTAAAGAAATTGCGAACGTAGGATATTTTTTTTTCAATTTGTCTCAATAGCTTACGAACCCTCGCTTCGCGGCGGGGGTTCGGTTTTCAATTTATTTTATTGCGTTTAGTTTGTAAAATTATTTCGTGGCTAACGATGATGTCGTTGAAGCGCAACTCAAGTCGAACTAAAAGGTATAATCCGTGAAAGATTTAAATGTTATTTTAAATTAACAATATATGTGAATCTCCGTGTTTCGCTATGGAATTGTCGACTTTTAAAAATTTAACGCAAAATAAACGTGTATGAAAAATATCTCAAATATTTAGCTTTTTTAAAAAACGTTCGTTTTGCGTATAGTTAGTGAAATTGTGTTCCTAAAATTATTTCGAGTTTAACGATGGTGCCGGAAAAATTTAACTCGTTGCGAGCGAGAAGATATGACCCGTTGAGTATTTGGGTGAAGTTTATTTAAGATTTTTTATGAAAATAGGTGTTTGACACTTTAACCCCTGTGGGGGGGTCGATTTTAATTTTTGGAAATAGCGTGAGGTGTTTTTTGGAAAATTTTTAAAAAAAGGGAAAAGAGGAAAAAAAAAATAAATTAAAGGACGAAAACGCGCCTGGTGCTCTTAGTAAGTTTTGTCTAATAGTTAATATAATATGATAATTCCTCCTTGTCTTCCCCTCATCTTCAACAAACTAATTCTAACAAATTGTTCAGTTCAACGGTAAAACTACTAGTTTGCTTACTAATAAAAAATATAAAAATTCAGTTCAACAGTAATACTACTAGTTTGCTTACTTTTAAAGCAGAATCAAAATCAAAACTATAAAAAGCATTCCGAAATCATCTTATGATGTAGCCTTTTCTCATCAAACCCTAAACCCTTCATCAAAATATTTCTCGCCCTTTCATAACCGGCGAAATCATATACTCTAGACCTCTGTCATCGAAACCCTACACCCTCCGTCAAAATATTTTTTAGCCCTTTCATCACCGGCGAAATCATATACTGTAGACCTCTGTCAATACTGTCATCGAAACCCAAAACCCTCCATCAAAATATGTCGCGCCCTTTCTACTCTCGTTTTGAAACATCAATGGCGATGGTACGTCCAGGCAAAAATTTCGGTTGAGTATATATTTATGTATTATACTAGTATATGTTTATTATTATATATGTTCGTATATTGTTGAGTAATTACTTTTGGTCATGTTGTGAATTTACAATCGACGTTTTTACAATAAATTAATATCTAGAATGATCTGCTTTCTCCATCTTCATATTAAATCTGTCTTTTGATCAATGTCTTTTACTTTTTTGTAGTTATGTTGAAACTCTTTTATAATTGCTGCTGTCTTTAAAATGAAATTTATCAAAAATGACTCCAGGTTTAAGTGGCTCTCCGTTGAACATAGATTCTTGATTGGAGGACTTCTCCTGGAGTGACTCATTCTTGTACTTCCAAGAGAACTGTTTATTAGTAGATCATGATCTTTCAGTTTTTTTTTTTTTCCCTTTCACTTTTGTTTCAAATTTTGGCATTTTCATTCTTTTTACGATGTTAACTAATCTGGTGAGATTATAGTGCAGGGGACGTCAGTGGCAATATTGACATTGTATGATCTTTCTTAGACTTTGATATGTAAAAAGAAGTCTTACAGTATAATGTTTATGATATGAGATTCGAGTTAAATGAAGTAGAAGCAAGAAGTGTGCACTGCCCATTCTCAATCTCATTTCTCAATATTTTATATGCACTCATTTTCGAATAATGGGACACATCTGATAGGGGACATAGGTAATGATTCGTATTCTTTAAATATCTATATACTTGTTTTCTACTACTATTTATACATCTTCCTCTTGATTTTTATTGTGATGTTTGGCAGGTGCGTGTTCGGGTTTAATAATGATTAATTTTCTGGGCCAGGCTCACATGTAATATGCAAATCCTTCTGAGAAGGGGCATTGACTAGTTAAACTAGTATGTCGAAGACAATTAGTAACTCGAACAACTCTTATTAAATGTTTTTTTTTTTATAAATAATATATAGTTAAACTTTGAAGTAGAAGTGGGAAAGTTTGAAAATTCGTGTATATTGTGCCTGAACAGCTTATAGCGACGTCTAAACTGCAGGTAGGTTGTATGTTTATAAATTTTTATCATTATCATCTTACACTTGTTACTTGTTAAGTTTTTGTGTCGTTTAAGTTGTTATATGTAGCAACAGAAGCCTTCTGACATAGCACAAGATCAGTCAATAGAAGTTAAGCTTCCTGATTTCCACTTGACGATCAGGATTTTCAACTTGCTAGTTAACATACTTTAACTAACCATTTATTTTTTCTTTTTCTATCTCATTTCATAATGTTCAATTTAGGCTCTCAAGCTGACTAATGGTCTCCTTCTCATTGAAATAGATTTTAGGCGGCTGCTTGTTTCTTCTCGTCAAGAGGTACACCTTTTTTTAATAATTAATTTTGCATCTTACTTGAGTTGCATCTTACTTGAGTTGCATCTTATATCCGATTGTTGTAAATGCTTTACTATCGTTCAATGTATTACATCTTGCAGAGGGGCTTTACCCATAGAGAAGAAAATTAATAATTAATAACAGCTTTTATACATTGAGACTACATATATCTCTTGATCTTGAGGCATAATGCTAATATGGTTTTTGCTATGACCGATCTTAGTCACACAGAATATATGGCTCCCACGATTGTGATTCAGATGCCAACATGCTTTCTATATAAGTTACTCAATCTGCCTCTCAAATTTACATTTCTCTCCTCGAGTTTGTTAGAACAAAGTTTAATGGTTTTGTGTATCTATGAGGAAAAATTCAAGCAGTCACTTGATAGCGCGATTACGAGATTACTAGAGATTCAAGAGGGAGATAAACAATCTGTTGTTGCTTATCCATGTGTTCAGTGCAAGGTAATATATGTTTTATATTATATTTTGCACTACAAGAATAATGAGCTTTAGTGACGAACTAATAACACTAAATTGGTCACTAAATCAAGTTAGTGACCAAAATATGTTGGTCACTTCTCGTCACTATAGGTCCGTCAAAAAAAAAAAAAAATTTAGAGACCAAAATACCAAAATTGGTCACTATAGTGACCATTTGTTTGGTCACTAATATCGTGTATAGTGACCAAAATTTAGTGACCACTTTTTTAATGGTAACTAAATAGCATTATTAGTGATCAAATATTGAGTCGTCACTAAAAGATCGTCACAAATAAGCATTTTTTTTGTAGTGTTGGTAATAGTTGCATTGCCCCTTTATAGTTAATATTTTTTACCTTTTGTATGTTAATGAAACAGTGATAGTAATCTCCACCTCATAGACATGAAGTTCGTTAACTGGAGTCGGTAGTATTATCTCATGGTGATGGTGAATAATTGTGGAAATGGTGAATAATTGTGGAAATGGGAACTCCATTGAAAGAAAGGCATACCTCCTGATATGATATTATTGAGCCATTATTTAAACTTCCTTGGTGTAGGTATGAAAATGTTCCTCCTCGTCTGAAAGTTTGTTCATAATTACTGCTACTGCTACCTGTTGTACTATAGGCTCTCTGGATCTTTTCTTTTCCTTCACTTTTTTGTCCGTTGGGTGCTTCGTGCAATTCAATATTGACTTGTATTAACGTTTATCCAAACTTTAAAGATATCATTTGGGAGGAGTAGGATTTACCAGTGGAGTGGTGGTTGCTCCTCATGTTGAAAATACACAACCTTTTTAAAATGAGTTTTCTCTATAATTGATGAGTCACATGGTTGGTTGGTCCATACCAAATGTGGTTCACATGATTATGCTTTTGATGCCAACACGTGCTCTTGCAAGTTTCTAAAACTTACCCCTCTAATTTTGTTTCTCTCATCGAGTTTCTTAGTAAAACTTACGAGGTTAGTAGCCAATGTCATTTTGTTTATTAGTAGAGCTGTGGGTAAGATATAATATTATTCGTTTGAGTGCTTCATATTTTAAATTTTAAAGTGTTTGCAAGGTAATGTATAGTTACCGTGCCGTTCCTTTCGAACTGCATTATATTGGGATCATGGATTTGCTAGTAATAATATGAATTATGAAGTGACGTTTTGCCCTTATAAAAATATATCAAAAATTTGAACATAGACAAAAAGGATCATGCAGGCTAACTAACCAAACCTGTATAAAAACTGAAACTTTTGCTATACAAACTTATCTTGATTGTTTTACGGACATCAGACCCGCCCAGTTTAGGTGCCCAGTTTAGGTTAACCTGATACTTATTAAACGTCAATTGCTACATTTATTTTTATTAATAACGACTTAAGATTTTCATGCTAACATAGAAAAAAAATGAGAAACATAAGCTTGGGATGACGGAATACAACAGTAAATAACACGTGCTTCAGTTAGTTCACATTCATCACTTCCCTCGCGTTTAAACTGGTGAACGAAAGCTTTGCTGTAAAAGCTATGGTCAAATTCATCAACAAAGGATTTCAATATATTGGGCCATAGACGTGTTATTAGTGAGGATAGAAACTTCTCGTCTAACAACGGGGACATCTCCCCTGGGATGAGCAACAAGTTTTGGTTCCAATTTATGGAACCCCATCTTCAAACCTCCTTCTGGGCATCTGTTAACACACTCAAATGTGTCAAAAAATTATATTTAAAATTGGCATTAGAGATATTATTCAAATTTAATCGAAAATTTAAAAATTGACATACCAATTGATAGCCTTGATTTTAGCAAGTGAAGCAGGCTCATGCCGCAAGAACACATCTCCTCGTACATCAAGAATCTTGACAAATATTTTCCTATACTCAAATAACATTTGGCTATGAGGTTTGAGTTTTCAAAAACTGAGTGGGTTATATCATGTGTTGTTAAATCTTCTTACGGCAGGTTCTCGACACTCAACGGCAGGGGTGCATATGACGATAACAAAAAATTCATTATGAAAATGGGATTAGGGATGTGGGACCATCAAAAACCCCAACGTTAATAGCATTGTCAAACCTATGAGCAATCGTTGTTGTTATGACTTGAGCGATAGCCCTGTCGATGTTGGTGTTTGTTGGACTGTTTAAATTCATCGTCCTCCGACATATCTCTTGTACTTGTTACCCATCTAACAACACAGAAATATCAGCATCATTCAAGAGGATCTTCGTGGATAAAACCATGTTATAAGTCTCTGGAACTCCTAACGTAGAGAACGCGTAGTTTGTATGTACCACCTTCGATTTTGAACGGGTAGTCCAAACAACACGTTCTCTACTTTGGGAGGTCTAGAGACTTATAACATGGTCTTATCCACGAAGAACCTCTTGAATGATGCTGATATTTTCGAGTTTTTATATAGAGAACAAGTATAAGAGATCTGTCGCAGGTCGGTAAATTTAGACAGTCCAACAAACACCAACATCAACAGGGTTATCGCTCAATTCGTAGCATCAGCAACGACCACTCATGGGTTTAGCAACGCTATGGACATTGGGGTTTTTGGAGGTCCCACATCCCTGACCCCATTCACATAAATCAATTTCCCGTTACCGTCATATGCACCCCCGTCGCTGAGTGTTGAGAACCTTCTATACAAAGATTTAACTACAAGTGATATAAGCCACTCAGTTTTTGAAAAGTCAAAAACATCATGGCCAAATGTGACTTGAATAGAGGAAAGTGTTTGTCAAGATTCTTGATGTACCGAAGAGATGTGTTTTCGCGGGATGGGCCTGATTCATTTTCTAAAATCAAGACTATCAATTGGTATGCCAATTTTTAAATTTTCGATTAAATTTGAATGATATCTCTAATCCCATTTTTAAATATGATGTTTTAACACATTTAGGTGTGTTAACAGGTACCCAGGATGGGGTTTCAAGATGGGTTTCTATAAATTGGTCCCGAACCTATTGCCCTTCCCAGGAGAGATGTCTCCGTTGTTAGACGAGCATTTTCCATGCTCGCTAATAACACGTTCGTAGCTAAAATATTGAAAGCTGTTGGTGATGAATTTGACAAAAGCTTCTACACCCAAGCTTTCGTTCACCAGTTTAAACGCGCGGGAAGTGATGAATGTGAACTAGCGGAGGCACGTGTAAAGTTGAAAAAACTGGAGAAGAAATATACTTAAAAAGGAGGGGCTGAGGAGCTCACAGATGAGTTGTAAAGTTAGTTCAAACCCTTTGATTCATATTTGTATTTGTATATGATCAGTTACCACCAGCTCATTATGTTTGTGTTCTGTATTAAACAGCTTTATATGATATAATCTGAATGATATTATTGCTAAGGGTTTTAGATTGACTATTCTCTTGAATAAACGATTTCTCATGTTTATTGGGGGGAGAGGGTATTGAGACGAGTCATGTTATCTGTTGTTATATTCTGTCATCTGAAACTTATTTTCACATTTTGTTTTTTCTATGTTGCATGAAAATCTTGAGTCATTATTTATAAAATAAATGTAGCAATTGATGTTTTATCAAGATATAAGTATCAGGTGTGGTATCCTGTAACCTAAAATCGAATCGTCAGACTTGGTATCTGTAAAACATATCTAGATAAGTATGTGTAAAAAAAGTTTCAGCTTTTATACAGGTTTGGTTGGTTAACTTGCACGCTCCTTTTTGTTTCAGTTCAAAATTTTGATATATTGTTTATGCATTAAATCACTTTAGTTTTTAGCTTTTATTTATTTATTTATTTTTATTTTTTTGAGATTTTGGTGTTTATGAGTTTATAAATTATAAGGGTGTTGTTTCCTTCCAAATACATGTTCTTTGTTAGGCTGACCAAACTTTACATGTTCACACCTTCATCATTTGCGTTGATGCTACCTAAACTATCTTCAAACAAACTGGAAGTTTGTACTTTGATTAGGATCTTCTCCTTCGAAGGCCAGATTAGATACCCACAGAGTCACAGACTATGAAAAGGTAAAATAAGGACATGGACACAATCAAACTATATGTAAGTATAAGAGTGTATTTATGTGCTTATTTAAATTGGTATTGATAGCCTGGATATTGGGATGACGAGGAGTTATTTCCCAACCCTGAAGATAAGAAGCGTAAGGTGGTCAAAACTTATATTATGGTATTCTCTTTAAAATTTTTAATGGGCACCTAAATTTGATTGTTTGGTCACTAGCAAACATTTTTTGTACCTGTCTTGTGTACACAAAATTTAGCTTCATGGTATTTGATATTTTTTTTTTTTTATTGTTCTTCCTTTCCATGTTTCTATTTTGGAGTACTGGTAATCGAATGATAATTAAATAGCTTAAGCGACTGGTAAGTACTTTACTGCCAACATTTCCTCAACTCTTTAGTTTAGGTAACCACTTTTGTTTTTAGGTGTTGTATTAAGTTATAATAAGTTTTTTTTAATGACTTTATTCTTGTTTAAGAAAAGAGTTTATTGTAAATCAGGGTAATTCAATTATATTTGGTTCTTCCCTTTTCTCTTACTATTCTGATTTAGTTTTTTTGTAGAGTTATTAGTTTTTATATTTTATAAGCTCTCAACACTCCTTTACAAAGACGTTATTGAAGCACGAGCACTCAGGTTATGCCGTCTTATTCTAAACACTTCACATGAGGGCACTCTATGTCGTGTTTTAAATATAGATGATATGATATGTGATATTACTCTTAATCTTTTTATTGCGTAGTATCAAGACAACCCATACACCTATACTCTTGCAGCTAATGAAGATGGATAAGATGACGTTATGAAGTCGAGCGTGAAGGTCCAACTTTTGTGATTTGGAAATGAAAGATTTAGGTATACATTTAATATCATTCAACAAATTTTATTTTGTGGTTTGGTATGTGCTGAAATATCTTTCTTTTTGTTACAGATTGTAATTGTAACTCTCTGTATTGGATGATAGTATGCATTCTCAGCAAGCGGATCAATATATGAGGTCAGTATACGCTTTTGTAGTTATATTAAAAATGATGGGCTTCCAGGCTTGGCTTGCTTGCTATTTCATACTATTTTTTCTTCGACGCACTTTGATATATTTCAAGAAGATTTACAGTGATATTGACGTTTTTTTATGATTTGAAATTTTCGAGTTAAATGAGTAGAAGTTGGAAGTAAGCACCCGTGCACAATCTCGTTTCTCATTGCACTTATTGCGGAATAAAGGGACACAACCGGTAGGTGACATAGGTAGTGATTCACTTTATTCAAATGTTTATTTACACATTTTCTGTTACTGCTTATAATTCTTCCTCTGAATATTACTGGGATGTTTGGTAAGATATATGGATCTTTCTAATAATAAATGTTCATGTTTTTAGGCCATTTGTTTCCCTGCTAGCATATGCAGATCCTTTTGAGATAATTAGAAACAAGAGCAACACTTATTATATGCTGTTCTAACCCAATTTAATAGTTGGTCTGAAGTTGAAAGAAGTTTTAAAATTCGTGTATATTGTGCTTGTAACGGCTTGAAACCTGTATTTATGTTTAACCTTTTCCTTTAAATTGGTATGTAGAGTTCTTGTTAGTTGTTAGGTTTACTGATTTTAAAAATACAAGATGGTTGTAAGTTCTGTTAGGTTTTTTGGTTTAATCAACTGTAAATTGATATGTAGCCACCGAAGCCTTCTGACACAGCAGAAGTGCTGTCTAAATAAGTTTGGATTCCTGATTCATGGCCAATTCCATTCGACTTCTAGATGTACCGGCTAGACCTTTTCTTTACCATAGATTTAGTCAGTCTTGCTTAGGTCACATCTCGCGTCTTATTGTTGTAGATGCATTACCTTTGTTTAATCCTTATCTTGAGAACCTCATGATAGAATTTAAATCTAGGGTTACATCTCACATGACTTTCATGATGTTTAAATCGTTAGTTCACATGCTTCAAGTAATAAATTCTATCATCTTTAAATCCTTTTGTTTTTATCTAATTTCACAATGTTGGTTAAGGTTCTCAAGCCGGAAGATGTCTTCGTCTCAATGAAATTGACCGTGCGGCTGCTTGTTTCTGCTGATCAAGCGGTAGACGTTTTCTTTATCTTAAATTTAGTCATTGAGGCTCCTTCGGGCCATGGCCACAACTATCATATAAGGCAAGGCTTGGAAGCAAGCTACCTGTGCCTCTCGGCAGGAACTGGGCTTGGCTTGGTTAGTAGTGCCCTCCCATTCTGTCCTTACTCAGGTTACATCTTTTATCTGATTTGTGTAGGCCTTTGGATGTATTATGCCTTTTGAATTCTTTCATGTTAAATTTAATCAGAGACTATATACATCATCGAGGCTACATATATATCCTGAGCTAATGTTATAATGGTTCTTGCTATAACTACTCTTAGTTCATTCAAAACATGTCTCGCTCACATGATTATGCTATGGATGGCAATATGCATTCTCAGCAAGCGGGTGAATATACGAGGTCAGTATATGGTCTTGTAGTTATGTTGAAAGCCATACAGTGCCTCTTTTACACTCTCGATTCTGATTCTGATTGTATATCTTATATATACCATTTTCTTGCATGGGTGATAACGTCTTTTTTTTTTTTGTTCGGAAGCGATAGCGTCTTCTTTTGATGTAATAATCAATTATTCAATCTTACTTGAGTTACATCTCATACTCAATTGTTGTAAATGCTTTACTATCATTAGATGCATTAAACTTTGCAGAGGAGCTTTACACTTGGAGAAGAAAATTAATCAAATTTTTTATACATTAAGACTACATATATATCTCTTGAGCTTGAGTCAATGCTAATATGGGATTTTGCTATGACCGCTCTTAGTCATACGGGATATATGGCTCACACGATTATGCTTTAGATGCCTAAGAGGGTGCATCCACAGTGTATGAACTATTGAGAAGAACGTCTCTATCTATTTCAAGGAGCAAAGTTTGATGGTTGTGTATTTATGAGAATAAATTCAAGCAGTCACTACATAGTGCGGTTACGAGATTACTAGAGATTCAAGAGGGAGCTACACAAGCTGTTGTTGCTATCTATGTGTGTTCTGCACAATGTCAGCTATTTTTTGTCACTTATATATTTTAGTAATAGTATAGTTGGCCTCTTATGGTTAAGGGGTCTTCATTTTTAAATAGACCATGGACGTTGAAGCGTTTAGCCCTTGAATTGCAAATGAGTGATGTGATATCATCCAGCTATCGATAATGTGTCGAGTCATTATAGATTATCTGTTTGGTCAAGGTGAAACTGAATTTTATTTATGGTGATAATAATATTCTTTTACTTTAGAGTAGTCTTGAAGATACTGCATATGGGGAGGTGTAAGTTATGTGGATGTTTGTATCGCTGATATATCTATGTTTTCTTTGTTACACCTATTTGCTAATTTATGGCTCGTATTTCAAGATATTAAGTTTTACCTTATTCCATTAAATTTCAAGGCTCTTATTCCAGATTTGTAGTCATTTGAATATCCATGGACGATTAGTTTCTTTTAAAAGGATGATGATATACTTGTGAATCCGTGTTTTTTTACTACTCAGGTTGATTCTCACCCATACATTCGTGAGATAAACTTTGGCAGGTGCGCATAAGTTTTTCCATGGGCTTCAGAGGTTGCGGACGTCTTGTGTTCGGGCCTCAGAGGTTGCGGATGTCTTGCGTTCGGGCCTCACCCGAGGGGGTTTTACCACACACGATACCCGTATGGATTCATGCTATGGTTTCCTCATGAGGGCAGTAGAATTGTAGTGACTCCAAACCGGCGCTTCAAAAAAAAGTAGCACACTGCATCAGGTTTGTCTTTTTGTTTGATTTCAATCTCTGCTTTTTCTAATTGACATGCTTGTGCTTTTGCTGTACATAATCACTTTGAATTAGCTTTCAGTATTCTGTCTCACCATCAATTGTTCAAGGCGTTCAGTTCTCTAATGCTTCACTTGTTTGCGGGTGTTTCGTGGTCTCAATGGTCAAATATGTCAATTGTTGTGTGCTTTGTACTCTTAGTTGTAATGGTTTGTTTTAGATTTTTGTGAAAGGTTTTGTTCATGTAGATTATACCCTTGTAGGCTTTGCTTAAGACCACTCTTAATGGGCCCGCGTTGGAGCTGCATAGAGCCGCCGTTGCAACGCCGCAGTTGCTAGCGGTCGCGGTTGGTGGCGCCAAAGAACCACTGTCGACTAAAATGCTGTGCAACGACTTTTCGGAGGACTTGGTCGGGCTCATTTTTACCTTTTTTTTTTTTGAATTAAAAGAAAAAAAGAGCCGTTGGCTTTTAATGGATATATTGTTTTTTTTATTTCTTTTTCTTTTTCTTTTTTAATCTAATTATTCCTATATAAACACTATCCCATCCATTTTACAAACATCAAACACAAACACTATACAAACACTATCTCATTTCAAACTTAAACCTATAAAATGTCTTAAAAAAAAAAAAAAACCTACTGAATAACCATCAAACAACGTCGTTAACGATATGTGGAATTCGTTACTTTAAGATAGCGTGCAACACATTGTCATTCCGAGGTCATGATCATCTTCTATCCCCCAACAAAATTTCTCCCGACCAAATTATCTGCAACATAATTATACACAAGGCGGTTTCGGTTACGGTTACGGATCTCCACAAGGCGGATTCGTACCTCCTCATGGCGGTTTTGCCGGTTATGGAACGCCACAAGGTGGTTTCGTGGGTTTTGGACCGCCACAACATTTCGGAAACCCCCACCAAGTTGTGTATCAACAAAATGTTAATCCACCGTCGGAAAATTCCCAACCCGACCCGGAAGCGGTCCAAGAAACTCAATTTGAGAACGAAGAAGTCGAAGAAACACAAACACCGGAGTCACATGGTAAAGGAAAACGGGCAAAGGTTATGTGGTCCGATGAAGAAAGTCGAATTTTAGCTGAATGTTGGGCGCGTGCTTCTGAAACCAACATTACCGGGAACTCTCAAACTACAGGGACATTTTGGTCCACCATACGAGCGGAGTACAATAGTTTGGTCCGTGAGCCTCGCCGATAAGATCAATTAATGGGAAAATGGAGTAAGATGTGTGAAGACATCAAGATCTTCATTGAAATATACGAAAAGCTTTCAAAACATTGGCAAAGTGGAAAGTCGGACGCGGATATCATGAAACATGCGGAAAAAGCCTTCAAACTTCAAACGTCTAGGACATTCGCATATGAAGATGCTTGGAAAAGTATAAAAGAATTTCCTCAATTTTTGACTTACGAAGGGTTCAATGAATCTAGAAGATCCTAACCCGACATCGACACCGAATACGAATGTACCAAATTTGGAGCATTTATTCCAAGGAGATCTTATCCGTCATCCTCGAGGTCGTGATAGTTCAAAAAGAGCTAGAAGTTCCTGTTCATCGGATGCAGCTTCTCATTTGTCTTCGGACGAGGCACGGGCTCGTGTTATTGATTCCGCGACTACTACAAGGCTCGCTATGGAGGAGTTACGAAAGGAAGCACAAACGCGTACGAAGTTTGACATAATAAGACTTCTATCTCAACCGGTTTCTACCGACATTCCTCAGGAACAATATGACTTGGTTATGAAATATCGTAACCAGCTCACAAAAAAATACACCAAGGAGTACAAGTCCGACGACGAAGAAGACTAAATTCTTAAATTTGTAGCTTTTAATTTTTTATATAATACGATTTATAAAAAATAATATTAATAATAATAATAATAAAAATACTAATATTCATAAAATATTAAAGTGGGGTCAATGTGGTTGTAGTGATGGATATTAGTGATGGTGATGGGTTAAGTGAAATGAAGAAGTTGTTGAGGTGACGCTGATGTGGCAGCAATGTGGTTGTATGACAGGTGTCATGGATAAAAGTGGTTTAAAATCTAAATAGATTGTTATTATCTATCAATTGTTGTGTGTTTCACTATCCACCTAAAAATCGGCGTTTGGTTGCCACCATTTTTTGTCTAGGATAGGCATGGTTGCGCCAAAGAGGGTCAACCAGTCCCATAATGTGTTGCTGTGAAGAAGGTGGGGCCCTTCACATCTTTTTATTTTATTTTTTGTCTTTTCAAGGTAGCTGTTGGTTAAATAATACTTAAAACTTTATTACTTTACAAACGGTCTCATGACTTTTTTTTAAATCGAATATATTTATTCTATAAACGCACATAATATATATCTTTTTTCATACACAACTTATATATTTTTATAATATTTCATTATAGAAAATTATCAAAATGAATCCTCTAATAAATTTAATAGTGAGCGTCTAAATTAGGATTTCCGATCAGGAATTAATTTAGAGCAGGTCCAACGCGATGAAGGTACTCGAAACGCTGAATTTATCAGATGAAGAAGATGCCGCCAAGACTTCTCACGGGAAAACTAAAAGACAATGGTTACGAAGAGATTGTTTTGCTACCGCGCAACATTTGTGGAACGACTACTTTTTTGAGAATTCAAATTTTCGACGGATTACTTTAGAAGGCGGTTTCGGATGTGCATGTCGTTATTTCTCCGTATATATGCCAACTAGGTTTTAATATTTACCAAAAAGTGCACTTCCGCCATACGTTAGTTGGCCTACGGATGTCTACCCAGTTCATTTGATGAATATTTGCATATGAGTCAACAAACTTCGTATAATTGTTTGGAATTTTTTTGTAAATTTATTATTCATCTTTCTTCCAATGAGCATTTAAGGAAACCTACATAAGAAGACATTCGTCGATTGCATGCTAAACATGAAAATATGTATGGTTTCCCGGGGATGTTAGGTAGCGCCAAGTACGTGCATTGGCATCGGAAAAACTATCGAGTTTCGTAGAAAGGGCATTACATGAGAGGGGGTCACGGAGGACCAACAATAATGCTTGAGGCGGTTGCCTCATACGATATGTAGATTCGACGTGCTTTCTTTGGTCCGGCGGGTTCGAACGACGATATCAACATTCTTAATTAATCGGATTAGTTCGAGGATTTATTAGAACCTAGATCACCGGATGTTAGCTTCAATATTAGCGGGTGCGATTTAAAAAATGATATTACTTTACGGATGACATCTACCGTGAATGAGTAACACTTGTCAAGTCATTTAAATCTCCAATCGAAGAAAAAACATAAAGTTTGAGAGATTTCAAGAAGCAATAAGAAAGGACATGAAGTGTGCATTCATGGTTTTTCAAGGTAGTTGAGAAATAGTAAAAGAAAAAAACCGCAAGTTTGTATTATATTAATCAAATACGAAGAATGGTGTACACCTGTGTGTTATACTGCACAACATGTTAACCGAAGATAACTGGCGCTATATATATGCGGTTAAAGAAGACTATCTCGCAAAGAAAACATACCGCGGCATACGTGGAGCCATGAAGGGAAAGAGTTGACTTAGAAGAACACATGTCACGAGAGTTGCGAGATCGAAACATACATCGTTCATTTTGCAAAAAAAGAATTGATCGAACACATATGGTACTTCTCGGATAATTTTCCTAGTCGCAATAAGGCTTATTTTATTTTATTTTTATCAATGTATTGTTTAGGTTATGTGATTTTTATTTTAGATTATAATCATGTTAATGTAATGTATATTTAAATTAATGTAATGATTTAAATTTTAATAATGTGTTATTTTTTATTCATTAATCATTTAGTGTATCTAAATATTAAGTTAAATTGTTTAAAGTTAGAGGTGTAAGTGCATGATTATGAGAGTTAACTAAAAAGAAAGTGAAAGGGTTGATTGTGATATAAATGAGAGAAATTTAGTTAAAATACGCTAAGATAGTTAAGATGGGAAGTAGATTTATAGTGACCCGTGTATATTATATTATTAAACTCAAATAGAGTGTCTTAGGCCACTCCCTACTGTGTGTGAAAGGAACCGTCACCCATCACCACCCACTCACGATCATAGGCAGCTGCTCGCCAGAGAGGTCGCAGTTAGACCTGCAACGGACGGTCTCACGAGCACAAGTGGGTCCCGCAAGTTTGAATGTTTTGTTTTTTAGCCAAACGAATATATTTTATACCGTTTGATTTTTAACTTTTTTTAACAATACAATAATTTATCAATATAAATATAACATAACACTACCATTTACATACATTCGCTCTCATATTTCATTCTCAATTTTTTACATACATTCACTCTCATATTTCACTCTTAAAATTAATACAATTACTCTTCAACACCATCAACACCATGGTATTTACTAAAATTGTTAGTTTCGAAGTTCATACCGTTGAATTGTTTACCGACGATATGAAGCAACACTACGGTGGAATTATTGATACGTTGGATGTTGTTGTTAGCGGGGTTTATGTATCTACTTTGTTCAACTATTTAAGACGGAACGTTGATTACGAGGCATCAAAGTTTGCGTATTGGGATGAAGACGAGGCGGTGTTTGAGTGACTTGAGGCGGAAATACTCGGAAAAGCAATAATAAACTCGACACATGTCGTGTTGTATACTAAGGATATTTGAGACGACATTCCTCACCGGTCTGATCGTAGTGAGGATAGATATTATTCTAATTGAATGGTATTATATCATTAATCCTATTTTTAGTTTAGGTAATTGTAGTTCAATTTGTATAATCGTACTTTAAATTTATGTAATCTTAGTTTAATTTATGTAATCGGTTTTTAATTATGTGATGTTTATTTTTATTAATTAATTTAGTAATGTTTTTTATATTTATGTATTTAAATAATATTTAAAATGAGTCAAAGTTGGATGGTGGAGTTTATGGTATGGAGGGATTAGTGAAAGGAATGTTAAAAGTGTTGGTGCTGATGTGGAGGAGAAAAATTATGTGAAAGAGGTGACGGTACAACTTGGAGCCGGCCTTTAAAAATAATCATAAACCCACTTAATACTAACACAAATATATACACGACTGAAATGTCTTAAAGTAGGACTCGAACTCTCAACCATAAGGTTGTAAGGGTGAACTGAATAACGCCAAACCCTATATGGGCAGGATCAATGGAGAAATAACCAATCGGGGGGAAGCGGGGTGAAGCAAATTTTATATTTATTTATTTTATTTTTTTGGAATTTTTTTTCACGCATCAAGATCACACGAAAATATGAACATTTAAAAAAGACACTTCGTGATGAATGTTATTATTTAGGGTTTAGGGTTTGGTGTTTTGGCCTAAACCCTAAACCCTAAACTCTAAACCCATAACCGTTCGTATTAACGCTACTACATTTTTGTATAATTAGACTTCTATAGGTAGACCGGTTACGGATGAAACAGGTCTAAGTAATCCCTCCGCCAAAATCAATGATACAAAACCGGTCTAGAAGAATATTCATTTATAGCGGTAACTGGGTAATTATTCAAAAAAATTCACATAAAATAGGAGGTAACTAATCTAATCGGCGCCCCCTTTTCTTCCTATGTTATCAGTTTTACCTGCTGCACACAAAAACACTTTCTACCCTCCACCCATACCGTTGTTACTAACTGCATCGGCGTTATTGCATCAAAAGCTAACTCCACCGTCTTTAAATTTGATTTTCAAAGCTGAACCAACTGTGACAATGGTAATTTCTATTGACGTTTCTCTGATTTTTTTTGCTCTTGTTTTATTCCACAATTTGGGTTTGTTAAACCCTAGATCTATCACTGAGTATGGTTATTTTATTCTACAAATTGGTTTTGTTAAACCCTAGATCTATCATTGAGTATAATTAACACTTACTATTCCCTTTTTTCAAACTTCATGTCCGACTTTATGCATTTTTAGTGAATTAATATTTGTGTTATTTTGAAAAATATCAGCACAACTTATCTAATTATATTATATAATCATGATTATTCAGTAGGAGATCAGTGTTGGGAAGAGAGGATCGTCTGGATGTTGGGAGATATAAATTTGAGAGAAAGTAACTCTATTACTCACAAGAATAGATTACAGTTTGTACTTTCTCGACGTGTGCTAGAACAGCATAGCAACCTTTTCTTTTTCTCTCCCTCAACTTCATCATCCACCCATCACTTCCGCTCCTACCGCCGTCGCCCACCACCGCCACCATCATCACCTCCGCTACCACCAACATCGACCAGCGCCGCCTCCGACTCCAATGACCCAAACCAATTGCGTTTCCCATAAATTGTTGGAATTTACTCGCTTTTACGTGAATTATGGGCTCCATCGACTGCTTTTGCTGGCACTGGCCAAGGTCACGCAATTACTCATCCAGACATTAATGCGCCAGATTATGAAATCAAAGGACAAATTCTACACATGGTGACTAATCAATGCCAATTTAGTGGTGCGCCGGTTCATTAGAGATTATTATTAAGTAAATGACAGATTAGGTCATTTATAGTTGGATATTAAGAGTATTACAAAACTCTAAAAAAAAAACTCTCAAACTCACACACACTATCTAGGTTGTGATTACACTTCTCTGAGTGATTTTTGGGATGATTTACAACTGAGGTTTGCACCTCTATTTATAGTAAAAATTCTATGGCGGTGGAATTGTGTGAACGGAGAAGGTGGGCGGCCGTCATCGTGTTCATCTTTGCTTCTTCTACATGGGTTGTCAAGGTTACCTACTTTGAATATCTAGAAGGTGGGCTTCTAGATTGTAGGCTGGAAATCTTCAATTCTCCCCCTCCAGCCGAATCCACGAACATTCCAGTTATGTCTCTGCATAACTCCAACTTCTCTCGAGTCACCACCTTTGTTAACATATCCGCAGGATTCTCCTTTGTATGGATCTTCACTAGTCTCAACAGTTGTCGATCAATTACCTCGCGTATCCAATGATAGCGAATATCAATATGTTTTGTACGAGAATGGTACATGGAGTTCTTGCTCAAATCTAGAGCACTCTGACTGTCACAATGTACCTTGTACTCCTTTTGCTTGATTCCAAATTCTTGGAGATAACGCTTTAACCACAACATTTCTTTTCCAGCTTCTGCGGCAGCAATATACTCTGCTTCAGTTGTGGATAATGCAACACACTTTTGTAGTCTTGACTGCCATGAAACAGCTCCTCCTGCAAAAGTGTAAATGAATCCTGAAGTAGATTTCCTACTATCAGGATCTCCGGCCATATCCGCATCTGTATAGCCTTCCAAGATTGGATTAGCTCCCCCGTAACAAAGATATAGATTCGTTGTACCCTTAAGATATCTGAGAATCCATTTTACCGCATTCCAATGCTCTTTCCCGGGGTTCGAGAGAAAACGACTCACTGTTCCCACTGCGTGAGCAATATCGGGCCTTGTACACACCATTGCATACATCAAACTTCCAACTGCTGAAGAATATGGTACTGAAGACATCTCCCCGATCTCTTCCATGGATGAGGGACATGATCTCTTACTTAACTTGAAATGGTTGGCTAATGGAATGCTAACAGGTTTGGCATTGTTCATATTGAACCGTTCAAGCACTCGTTCAATATACTTCTCCTGAGATAGCCATAACCTTCTATTCTTCCTGTCTCGGGTTATCTGCATTCCTAAAATTTGTTGAGCCTGTCCTAAGTCTTTCATGTCAAAAGACTTAGAGAGTTCCTTCTTCAGCTGGTTGATCTTTGTTGCATCTTTCCCTACGATCAAAATATCGTCTACATATAGTAGAAGAGCAATGAAATCTCCTCCAGAAAACTTCTGAATGTAGAAACACTCATCTGCTGCAGTTTTCTTGTACCCTTGACTCACCATGCACGAGTCAAACTTCTTATACCACTGCCTAGGTGCCTGCTTCAAACCATATAAATTTTTCTTCAGCTTGCATACGAGGTTATCTCCTGAAACCTTAAAACCTTCCGGCTGCTCCATGTAAATTTCTTCATGTAAATCTCCATGAAGAAAAGCTGTCTTTACATCCATCTGTTCAAGCTCCAAGTTCATACTTGCGACCAATCCAAGTATGACTCTAATTGAAGTCATCTTGACTACCGGTGAAAATATCTCGTCAAAATCAATCCCTTTCTTCTGTTGGAATCCTTTGACTACAAGTCTTACTTTGTATTTCACCACTTTTCCACTGCCATCCTTTTTCAGCTTGAACACCCATTTATTTTTCAGTGCCTTCTTTCCGCGTGGAAGTTCTACAATCTCATAAGTTTGATTTTTCTGCAGAGAATTCATCTCATCCTGCATTGCGAGCAACCATTTTTCTTTATCCTTATGAGTTACTGCTTCATGAAAACTCTCCGGTTCTCCATCTTCAGTAAGTAGAAGGTACTCGGATTCTGGATATCTACTCGATGGAATCCGACCTCGTTCAGATCTACGAACTTCTGGAACATTCTGAGGAGATCCACCATCATCTTGACCTTGTGATGGTGCTGGAACGTCTGGCAGATGGGGTTGTGGCTCCCCCTGCTCAGCACCATCATTTTCCTCATTATCTTCTACTTCTAGCATTTCTTCTTGCACTGAAAATTCATTTCTCATGAATGATTCCGTTGTTGCCTCTGGCACCTGAGCAGCAATATTTGACTTCTGAGATATTATGGGCTTTTCAATATCTTCTATTGTCTGGCTTTCATGGAACACCACGTCCCTACTTCTGATCACCTTTTTTCTCCTTTGGATCCCATAATCTGTATCCAAATTCTTCATCTCCATAGCCTATGAATATGCATGGAGTGGTCCTTGCATCCAGCTTCTGCCTGAGCTCCTTGGATACAT